>NC_138161.1:74930512-75089444 GCF_964165515.1 Mesoplodon bidens | reverse complement strand
GATAGTTTCCAGGTCCACTATTACAATCAATGCAGTAGAGTACATTTTTTGTGCAAAGAGCTTGTTTTCTCATAAAGAGAGTTATTTTTTTCTTTTTCTTAAGAGAAGGGTAGAGTATGATTTAGTAAAAAAAGGAGTTTCATTTTCTCAGTTGGTGTCAATGGTGATAGACCATTGATGGTAGGCTAGAGGATGTTTTGGGGGTCATCATGTCTAGAAGACCAGTGAAATACTTTGTTTCACAAGTTGAAAATTTCAAGTTGCCAATGTCCAAGTATTCTAGACCAAGTATATCTACATGCCTGAATCCTCATTGTCTCCAGCTTCTCTGGAGTACACAGAGGCAGACCTTGGAGATGCGGTGGTTGGAGTTTGAGGAACAGGATAATATACTGAATATAATTAGCTGGTCAATAGAAATTAAAATCAACTGGAACCACTATCTTCAAAACATACCAAATTTCATTTTCACTCTTTATTTAGAAACCTCCAAAAAATAAAGGAATTCCTTAATACACAAAACAGAGGGGCTTCCCTGGTGGCACAGTGGTTGAGAGTCCGCCTGCCGATGCAGGGGACGTGGGTTCGTGCCCCGGTCCGGGAAGATCCCACATGCCGCGGAGCAGCTGGGCTCGTGAGCCATGGCCACTGAGCCTGCGCGTCTGGACCCTGTGCTCCACAACGGGAGAGGCCACAGCAGTGAGAGGCCCACGTACTGCAAAAAAAAAAAAAAAAAAAAAAGTGTCTTAGCAAAACAGAAACACTCATGCAAATTTGTCTAAATAGAAGTTCCCTCTATTGAACTTTGTTTTCCTAGTTTTCATTTTGTAATTGGAGATGTGTTTCCAACATGACATGAAGTCCAGCCGGCATCCTTTCCTAAGCTGTTTTCTGACCACTATAGTTTCAAACAGGTTTAGAATTTCCAAATTAAAGAAGAAGAGACAGGTAGATAGACAGGAAAGTGGTGCAAGCCTAAAACTGACTTGACTTCTAGCTTTGGGACAGAAACCTTCCTGGACCTGTGGCCTCATCCATGAATTGAGTAGAAGGTCCCCAAAGCCCTTCCTAACTCTGAATTTCCATGACCTCAGATATTTTAGTCCTGATATGTGCAGAGACCTCAACGAAGCTCAAATTATCTTTTGGCTTCCCTGAGTTTTAAGAACTAGTAGTGCAGCCTAACTCCCTTGCAGGTGTAAGTCATCTTACATCCCCTTTCCAGATTAAAAACAAAAACAAAAAAGACCAAAGAATTAACTGCTGTGACTCCTCAGGAAATCTTTGTCTACTTCATTCATTATGATTTGTATGTTCTTCTTCTTCCAGATCTATGTGGAGTCTGACTTGAACTCATTTTGCATTCTTTGTTGACAGAGAATCCTGAAATCTCTTAAAAGCTGCAAAAGGCATTGTTGCCCAATTTAGCTGAACCTAATCAGGAGAAATCTAATGGAAATGAATGGCTCTTCCTTGCAATTTATCAAGATTGTTTTTGATTTTATATTGCTCTTGTTATTGTTGTTTTTAGCCCAGAGTTAAAGAATACTCACTTCAATTTGGAGAAATCACTCTGGGCCATGCCACATGCCCTGGGCTTAGTTTGCAGATAACGAAAGAGCTGCTGTCTCCTGTGCTCCTTCAGGTTTACCCACAATTTATCAGAAGAAAAGGCATTCGTACAGCTCCATGTTTCATTTTATTCAGCCAGCCAGTTCCTCCAATTTCCTCTCCAAAAGCACATGCAGCTGTTTATAAAATGCTGCTATTTAGAAGTCCTCCTTAGGAGGCAAAAGGAAATCTTAGGCTTCTTTCAGATAACGTTTTGCGAATGAGGCTGAGAATAAAAAATATATTCCTATTTGTAAGGAGAAAAATCAATGCTGCCACCCCTACCAAGAGAGATCAGTGTCCTCACCATGGACCTCTGCTTAGGAAAGGTGGCATTCAAAGGCAACCAGCCCTCTCTACTGCTGGCTCGTCGGGCTGGGAGCCAGGACTGCCATGATCCAGTTTAACTAACTGGGAGGGATTGTTTTCAAGGGGAGATGGAGGTCATTAATCAGGGCAGCCCGTATTTAGCTATCTCAGCGTTCTGAAGTGATATTTTACACGGAAAGTGATGAAAATCAAATAGGAATGTTCAGTAAGGGCAGCTGGTCACTATTAGGAAAGCAGATTTCCCCTGTACTATTCTTCTTTGAATTCAAGCGGTGAACATTTCGCAAAGTCCGAATGATATGATAAATGATCCAGTATGTCATGACACAATGCAATGTATATTTTAAATACAAGCCAGAATTTGTTATTTAATTAGAATGTTGCTTAAAATGAGAACAATGTTCTTTTATCATAATTATAGTCTTGGGACTTCCCTGGCAGTCCAGTGGTTAAGACTCCATGCTCCCAATGCAGGGGCACGGGTTTGATCCCTGGTCGGGGAACTACGATTCTGCATGCTGCATGGCACAGCCAAAAATAATAATAATAATAATAATAATAATAACAATAATAATAGCCTCAGTTTAGTAAAAGGCAGCATTTCACTCCTTTGTCATCATTATCAAGCAATTGTGCATTTAAATAGTCAACAAACTTTTCTTAAACACCTACTGTGTGCTAGCCTAATTCTGATTTAGAACCTTAATTCTGGTCTCATTCACTACATTATTTTTAATGCAAAAATTAAAACTAAAATGTTATACTTTAAGGTCTTTTCCTATTATTCTGTAGGCTGGCAGAGAGAAAATTGCCCAGGCAACTTCTACTACTATTTCAGTGAGAGATGAGTCTTAATTTTGAAGATACAGCCCTGAACAAGAAAGAAAAGTTTCCTGCCCATGAGGAGGTGTCTTTCTCCAGGGAGAAGCAGACAATAAATAGGTAAATAAATAATTGAAAAATAATTATAGATGATTATAAGTGCTACAATTAAAAAAAAAACTAAAACAGGAAGTTTTGATAGAGACTGGCTGGCAAAGAAAGGGATAACTGCTCTAAGGTGGTTATGGAAGAATCATTCAGGAGGTAACATATGATCTTAGACCTGAATAACGAGGAGGGCCCCAGCCGTGGAAAATCTGGAGGAAGAACCTGGGGAGCATCCAGGGAAAGCCCAAAGGGGATAACCTTGGCGTGGTCAAGTAATAGGAAGAAGGACAAGGTGCCTGCAGGCTGTGAGTTAAAAGAGATCTAGGAGATGAGGTTGTAGAGGTAGGAAGGGACTAGATAATGCAAGTCCTGTAGACCACAGTAAAGTACAACTGGAAAACACTGAAAGACTGCAGGCTATCAGTATTATTTATGTTTTAAAGTTATCATTCTGGCTGCTTTATGGGAGACAGATGGAAGCAAGAAGGCTAGCTTAGAGTAATTGAGGTAAGCGATTAGTAGCTTAATATTGGCAGAGACAGGAAGTAAAGTGGATGGATTTGAGATGTTTTAGAAGCAAGAACCTCCAGACTTGCTGAAGAATTAGATATGAAGGTGAGGGAAATGTAGGAAACCAGGAAAAAGGTTAAGGTTTGAACAACCTTTTTGTTCAAAAAGGTGAATGACAGTATCATGAGATGGAGAGTGGAATTCAGGGTCGAGGGGAGGGAAAGGTTTGAGGTGAAGGTAAGAATGGAGAATTCTTTGCAGCTCTGTTACGCGGGAGATTTCTGTTGGACACCTAACTGGAGATCTGAAGACTGGAAAAATAAAAGTAGGTGAAATTGGTTTGTGAAAGATAACGTAAAGCTATGGCAGGAGAGAAAAGTGGGAAGCCCAGGACCGGGCCACAGGGCGCTCTAACATTAGAGATTCAGGTTAGTGTGACAAGGAAATTGTTGTAGTACTTAATATACTGTAAATGGAGGCCATTTACAGTGTGAAAATGGCCTGGGTATGAAATGCATTAGAGGAGGAATCAAAGATGACATAAACATGCTGAAAGCTGTAGCACTCTGGTATGTTAACTTTCTGCTGTGGTGAAAATAAAGATGAAAACCATTTCATCTGAGTTAGCAAATACCATGGAAAAATAAATGAAGATCTTTATTCCATGAGGGTATTTATAACACATGACTCTCTCCACATCACTGCTGCCCTCATAAGCAGTTCTTCAGGTGCTGTGATTTGTCTAAGCATAGGGGTGCTCTGGGATGAGTTTGGCGGGATATACAGCACACCTTTGCTTATTCAAGATGTTGGAGAGTCCTGTTTGTTAATACTGAGTCATTTCCCCAAAGCTGGGGTGGGAATCTTATGTCTATGTGTACAATCTCTGGATTAGTTCTACAGAAGTGATGGTTCAGTCTAGTCAGTTCTTAGGAACCAAGCCCTTAGAAGTCTTCTACAGGGACTGCTCTCATGTTAATATGATAAGCCAACTCTGCCACTTTCTGCCTATATGTCCTGAGACGAGTTACCCAAGTTCTTCAAGTCTCAGTTTCCTCATTTATAAATGATGACAATACTTCACAAGCTTGTGATGAGTTTGAATGAGATACCATGTGCTGAGTGACTAAGCCAGTGCCTCAATGAGTCGTTAGGAGAAGCTCAATAAATCTTAGTCTCTTCTCTCTCTTTTCATCCCAGTAACAAACTGTAACCCACTAAAATCCCAGGTAATTCTGATTCGGGCCCCATTCACTACATTACTTTATGAATGTAAAAATTAAAACTAAAATGTTATAGTTATAGGTCACTTCCTGAATCAGTGATCCTTTTTGTGAGCTGGCAGAGGGAAAATTGCCTAGGCAACTTCTACTGCTATTTCACTATGAGAAAGGTTCTCAGTGAGCAGCACTCTTTCTCAGTCTGGGTAATTACCTCAGCATGGGTACAGTGCTCGTAACTTCCTATTTAAATTCTAGAATTTGAGTCTAGTATCTAAACTCAGTAAGAACAGAGAAACTTCTGATCAATTGCTTGCCAGATTTCCCTATTGTACACGGTTCAATAAATCTGTCGCAGAACCACTGCCGTTTTTTTCCCATTTCATTTATTAATTCAACCAATATATAAGGAGGCCCTACTAGGTGCCCAACACAATGTGGACACAGGAGTGACCATGAAGAGCAGGATGGACACAGTCCCTGAACTTACTCTTGCACAGGCCAACGTTAACCAACCCGTTTCACTGGCAGAGAAGTGGCTTTTCTCCTCGGCTCCATTCCCAAGAAGTCATCTACTTAGATGAAAATGCAACTTGTTTAAGGTTCCTGGAATTGTTTGGAAATATGAACTAAAGGTGATTGCCGTCTTTTCCCAGACAGCTTTCTCTTTAATTGAGGAATAGGATCTGCTTCCTTTGCGTGTGTATTTTTAATTATAAAAATAACACATGCTTGCTTTAAAATGTGTTAATCTCCCCTAAAATGGGAAGCTTCTCTTCCTTGCCAGAAGAGAAGCTATTAACTGCTAGAATTTGGTGTCTACACTTCCCAGACGTTTTTTCTAAGCAGACACAAATGCATATCTGTGCATACCCACCCCCATGTCCCATAGACACACAATGTTTTGCTTTTACGAAGATAATATCATACTGTTCTGTAACTTGATTTTTTTTTCACTTAGCAGTATGTCATGGACATATCATTTCAGCATATTAATCTACCTACGCTTTTAGCATGCTACACAATAGTCATGGAATTATTCAGTCATAGTTACTGTTTTTTTAACCATTCTTCTACCGATAGAACTTTGTTTCCAATTTATTGATACTGGAGACAATTATTTAGTAAATGTGCTTGTACATACATATTTTCTCATTTGTGTGTGCTTATCTATAGACTAGAATTCCTCTAAGTGGAATTGCTCGGTCAAAGGGGTTGTGCGTTTTAAACTTTGATAATGTGAAATTGCCTTCAAGAAAGATGACACCCAATTTAGTTTCCTGTCAACACTATATGAGAATACTCACTTCCTCCCTCTCTGAATATTATCATTCTTAAGTTTGCCAGTCTGATAGGAAAAATGGAATTTCATTTTAGTTTGCAAACTTCTGGTTTCCACTCTGACACGTAAAAAGCTTGGAAAACACCATTCCCATACTTACAAGAAAAAGCTGGACAAACTGAAAATCAATGACTTTTCTTAGATCCATCACAGAATTGAAGTTTCAAGGTAAACCACACCCTGAAATCTGGAGAGACAGGTGCATCCAGAGAGATACAACAGAAGCCACTGGAGCGGTAAGGGTGGGACCACTTAATTTAACTAATAATTGTGACGAATTGCTGGAGGCTGAGTGTGGATTAGTGTGAGTGAGAAACACCTGGGGCCCCAATCATAGGAGGGCCCCACAGTTTCGAGGTCTTTTTCCCCCAGGAACCCCACTAGGTTCTCATGGTGAGGATCTGAGAAAAATCCCCTCCTCACCCTGGGGTAGGGGCGGGGGGTGGAGATAGGAAGAGTAGCAAAGGTATAACCTCCTGGATTCTTCTCCATAACAAAGGCCCACTCTCCAGGGACAACACTGAATCCTTATCCCACTGGGAGGCAGGGATTTCCACCCTACTCCAGCCCCTAGCCTTCCGGTCTCAACTAAAAAAACCCCAAAATACAGTTAACAGGACACTGGGAATGGAGTATGGCGTGGGAGGATTGTTCTATATACTTAGTGAGGAGGGAGAGAAACACTTTTAAGACACAGGCCCACCAAAGATGGACTTAATCAAATTATAGAACACTTCCCTTCCCCACACCTTACTGCCATTCCAATAAGCTTCCAATGGATTACAGCTGTAAGATCTGAAAAGCCCAAGGCTCTCTGAGTGGGAGTACAAAGGGAAGCCCAAAGCCAAGAGAGGATACAAAAATAAGGACACCAGAGGAATTTGAAGGCTGTGGAACTTATAACTACAACAAACATTAAACATAGCCTGATTCCAAGCCAGATTAACATAACTCCTTACACTAAAGGCCTATTTACCTCACTACCTATTACTGATACAACATATCTGGCTTTCAACCAAAAAGATTACAAGGCATACTAAAAGACAAGAAAAAACACAGTCTGAAGACAGAAAGCAAGCATCAGAACCAGATTCAGATATAATACAGATGTTGGAATTATCAGACAATGAATTCAAAATAACTATGATTAATATGTTTTAAAGCACTAATACAGGACTTCCCTGGTGGCACAGTGGTTAAGAATCCACCTGCCAATGCAGGGGACACGGGTTCGAGCCCTGGTCTGGGAAGATCCCACATGCTGTGGAGCAACTAAGCCCATGTGCCACAACTACTGAGCCTGTGCTCTGGAGCCCATGAGCCACAACTACTGAGCCCTCATGCCACAACTACTGACGCCCATGTGCCTAGAGCCCATGCTCTGCAACAAGAGAAGCCACTGCAATGAGAAGTCTGTGCACCACAGCAAAGAGTAGCCCCCACTCGCCCCAACTAGAGAAAGCCCATGAGCAGCAACGAAGACCCAACACAGCCAAAAATAAATAAAACACCCCACACATTAAAAAAAAAGCACTAATACAAAGATAAACAGCATGTAAAACCAATTCAGTAACGTCAGCAGAAAGATGGAAACTATGAGAATCAGAAGGAAATACTAGAAATGAAAAACTTTAATGGAGATGAAGAATGTTTTCAGTGGGCTCATCTACTGGACACGGTGAGGAAAGAAACAGTGAATTTGAAGTAGCCCAATAGAAACTTCCCAAATTGAAACTCAAAGAGAAAAAACAATTTTAAAAAACAGAACATTCGGGCTTCCCTGGTGGCGCAGTGGTTGAGAGCCCGCCTGCCGATGCAGGGGACACGGGTTCATGCCCTGGTCCGGGAAGATCCCACATGCCGCGGAGCGGCTGGGCCCGTGTGCCATGGCCGCTGGGCCTGCGCATCCGGAGCCTGTGCTCCGCAACGGGAGAGGCCACAACAGTGAGAGGCCCACGTACCGCAAACAAAAAAAAACAAAAAAACAAAAAAAACAGAACATTCAAAAACTGTAGGACAATATCAAAAGGGCTAACGTGTGTGATTGGAATACTGGAAGGAGAAGGGAACAGAGCATAAACAAGATTTGAAATAATAATGTCAGAATTTTCCAAAATCAGTTATAGACAGCAAACCCCCACAGACACCAAGCAAGATAAAAAAGAAAAAAGAAAAATCAAAACCTAGGCATTTTATTTCCCACCTCTTTTATACCAGTGAAGCTTGGAATCCTGGCAATTTGTATTTTTTCTCTAAATTAACTGTTCATATTGTTTGACTATTTTTCTTATAGATTTACAGGAATATTTTATATATTATGTGTAGTAATCCTTTGTCTGTTATGTACATGGCAGGTATTTTCTCCCATAACTTTGTCTGTGGAGCCTTTAACCATAATCAAATATTTAAAATATTTCGGATCAATTTTGTCAATCTTTTTCTCTTTTAAAAAATAATTTCTATTTATTTAGTTATTTATTTTAAAATTATTTTTATTTATTCTTTATTTTTGGCTGGTTGGGTCTTCATTGATGCGCGTGGGCTGTCTCTAGTTGCAGTGAGTGGGGGCTACTCTTTGTTGTGGTGCACAGCCTTCCCATTTCAGTGTCTTCTCTTGTTGCTGAGCACAGGCTCTAGGCGCGCGGGCTTCAATAGTTGCAGCATGTGGGCTCAGTAGTTGTGGCTCGCGGGCACTAGAGCACAGGCTCAGTAGTTGTGGAGCACAAGCTTAGTTGCTCTGCGGCATGTGGGCTCTTCCCAGACCAGGGTTCAAACCCATGTCCCCTGCACTGGCAGGCAGATTCTTAACCACTGCACCACCAGGGAAGTCCCTTCTTTTTCTTTCTTAATTTCTGGGGGTTTTTTGTTTTGTTTTGTTTTTTTGCGATACGCGGGCCTCTCACTGTTGTGGCCTCTCCCATTGCAGAGCACAGGCTCCGGCCGCGCAGCCTCAGCAGCCATGGCTCACAGGCCCAGCCACTCCGCGGCATGTGGGATCCTCCCAGACCGGGGCACGAACCCATGTCCCCTGCATCAGCAGGTGGACTCTCAACTACTGCGCCACCAGGGAAGCCCAATTTCTGGTTTTTATTTGCTTAGAGGTGACCTTTAACTTCCCCAAATTATAAAAAGATTCCTTTTTTTCTTTGAATACTTTTTTATATTCCACATATAGCTCTTTAATGTATATGGAATTCATTATTGTGTATGTTATGAGGTAAAGATATACTTTACTATTTTCTAATTAATAACAATTTTCTAATACCAATTAACAAATAGTCTACTTTTCCCTCCATTAAAATGCCACCTTTATTATTGAAAGATACATATTGAAAATCCTATCCTTCATCTACCTATTTATGACAAACTATTTTTGGAACTTCAGTTCCACTTTAGTGAACTATTGATTTATTTCTGTGCTAAAAATCACTTTTTATAATTACTGTAGCTTTATATTATGTTTAAATGCTCTATTTGGTGAGGTAGGTCATTTTTCTTGTTCTGCTTTTTCAACTCTATCTTTGCTATTTTTACCCATTTGCCATTTAGAATGAGCATGTCAAATTTTATTTTTAAAAATGCTAATGGGTTTTGATTGGAGTTGATTAAATTTAGATATTAATTTAGGAAAAAATCAACAGCTTTATAACCTTCAGTCTCTCCATCCAATAACACAGGCATTTCTGCCATTATTTAGCTCTTCCTTTATATCCTCTTGGGTAAGGTTTTATAGTTTTCTTCATATGGGTCTTGTGTACTTCTTTTAGGTTTATTCTTTCTATAGCAGATAATCTGTATTGTTTTGTTGCTATTGTAATTGTAATTCTTCTAATTATAGTAAAGCTTTTTGTTTTTTGTATATTGATATAATATCTGGTCACATTAGTAAATTTTAACTCTTATTAGTTCTAAGTTTTTTTCCAATTAATTGTCTTGGATTTCCTAAGTAGATTTTTACAATAACCACAAATGATAACTTTTTCTATTTATTTCTACCATTTACATCTAATATCTTTTTCCTGCCTTATTACATTTACCCAACACATTATTAACTAGTAATGATAATTATACACATCCTTTTAAAAAAATTAATAGGATTGCTTCTAGTGTTTCACTATTATGAATAATATTTATTACAGTTTCTGATAAGAAAGTTTTCCTTCTAGTCTTAGCTTGCTAATAATGTTCAAAAGATACAAGCATTCATTTTTAATATGCTTTGAAGCATCTATTAAGATGATCATGTGGATTTTTTCTTTTAATCTATACATGTAATGGATTACTTTAACAGATTTCCTAACATGTTTAAACCATCCTTGCATTCTTATGTAAACACTAGTTGGTTACAGTATTTTATTCTTCTAATGCATTTTGGCTTGCTATTATTTTATTTAAGACTTCTTAAATATCTGATTCATGAGTTGTATTGATGTAGTCATTTTTTTTTCTTTCTTTCCTTTTTTAAACTGAAGTATAGTTGATTTACAATGTTGTGTCACTTTCAGGTGTACAGGAAAGTGATTCAGTTATTATATATATATATATATATATATATATATAATTTTTCAGATTCTTTTCCCTTATAGGTTATTACAAAATACTGAGTATAGTTCTCTGTGCTATACAGTAGGTCCTTGTTGGTTATATATTTTATATATAGCAGTGTGTATATGTTAATCCCAAATTCCTAATTTATCCCTCCCTCACCTTCCTCTTTGGTAACCATAAGTTTGTTTTCTATGTCTGTGGGTCGATTTCTGTTTTATATATAAGTTCATTCGTATTTTTTTTTTTTAGATTCCACATATAAGCGATATCATGTGACATTTGCCTCTCTCTGTCTGACTTACTTCACTTAGTATGATCACCTCTAGGTCCATCCGTGTTGCTGAAAATGACATTATTTCATTCTTTCTTATGGCTGAGTAATATTCCATTGTATATATGTACCACATCTTCTTTATCCATTCCTCTGTCAATGGACATTTAGGCTGCTTCCGTGTCTTGGTTATTGTAAATAGTGCTGCAGTGAACATTGGGGTGCATGTATCTTTTTGAATTACAGTTATTCCTAGATGCCTAGGAGTGGAATTGCTGTATCATATGGTAGGTCTATTTTTAATTTTTAAGAAACCTCCATACTGTTCTCCATAGTGGCTGTACCAATTTAGATTCCTACCAAGGGTGTAGGAGCATTCCTTTTTCTCCACACCCTCTTTGGCATTTATTATTTGTAGACTTTTTGATGATGGGCATTCTGACCTGCGTGAGGTGATACCTCACTGTATCTTCTTTTTTTTTTTTTTTTAACTTGTATGTGTTTTGTACTAAGCTTAAGTATTAGGGTTATGTTGTCCTTATTCATTACATGGGATGTTTTCTCTCTTTGTCTTTGCTCTGTAACAATTTAAATAACTAAGGAATTATCTGCTCCTTGAGGAAATAGTCTCTGGGGAACTGATATACTTATATATACTTATACCAATTTTTTCTTGTGTAATTTTCAAGACTTTCTCACTGTTCTGAGCCTGCTAACAGTACCCCTTCTGGTTTCTTAGCTCTGTTTTAGATTATTCTGACTTTTTATATTTCTTGTGTTATTTCAATGAGACTTTGGGTAGTGTATTTGGTCAATCATCTTGAAAGGCTTTCTATCTTTTTGTATACTCTCAAACAGATCAAATAATAGAAAAATTATCTGTATCTTGAAGGCTTGCTAGGACTTGCCAGTGAACCATCTGAACCTGGGCCACCTCTTCGCCTATGATTTATTCTGGTGTACTTCTTCCTGAACTCATAAAAGTCAATCTGTCTGCTGGACTTGGGACTCATCTTTGGATATTGCCTCTCAAGAAGACCCACTTGATTTCACACATTCTACCCTTGGGGAAGAGTTTTGTTTTTTTCTCCATTTTAGCAAACCCAGCCTTGACTTCTTATGTGTCTTGAATGGCAAAATCAGTCAACTGTTTTTCTATCTTAAGTGTCCCCTCTTGGTTCCACAGTGCATTTTTAACAAATATAAACAAAATATGAAGTGAGTGTAATTAAAAATATATATATCAAATATTCGAAGTGAGTATTGTCCTAATAAGTTAGATTACCAGACACATGAGCTGCACATTTAGTCAATGGTGGCTTTTGAAAGGAGGTTGGTTAGTCCACCTATATGTTTGATGTGTTCACATCACATGTGTTTGAATATCTGACCATTAAGTGTCTCATTCCCTTGGAAGGAACAACCTGGAGGATTTTCTGCAGTGAGAGCTAATTCAACTCAAAGGTGCGTATCTCTTAAGGGATGAGGGGTTGAGAGTAAGAGATACAAAAAACAGCAATAATATAAGAATAAAACCGCCTCCAGAAATCAGGCTTACAGTACAAAATTTTTTTACTATAAGACTTATTTTATGCTGCAAAGTCTTATATGTCCTCATGAAATGGATATACATTTGTCACAGGGAAAACAATATGACTGTTAAGAGAATGGTGAAAGCTTAGTCTTAAGTAGGATGAGTCATGAAAAAAAAAAAAGAGTAAAAAAACAGCCAGAAGGGTTTCATTCACCAAGAGCTGAATGTTTCACAAGATTTAACTTTCACACTTTAGCAATTTGTATAATTCCTACTATTGCCACCAGGCCCTCATGCAAATCTTCTGATATTCCTAAATGAGAATTGCCAGCAGTTGCTTGTCAGTCATGTGCTGCTACATGACTTACCTAGTCTGAATTATATACAACATCTCAGCACCATACTCAAAAAGGACCGTTAAGCCTGTTAGCATCTTTCCTCAGGTCCAGAGAGTTTCAGGAATCTTTGAAGTTGATGGTGCAGTGGAGCAAAGCTTTCTGTTCAAAGGGCAGCATCTTCCAAAGCAAGCTGATTAAGCCTCATTCCAAGTGCACCCTTTCCTTGTTGCTAAATTGAGCTCCATTCCTTCTCCCCACCATATCTGGGAAGATGCCATTCGGGGGGGATCTTCCCAAATTACACCCAACAGAGTTACATCTCCTATAGCAATTTTAATGACTGAGCATTAAGAGCCAGAGTCTAAACTGCACCCAGGAGCTCATGAGATCTGCTCTATGTGCCTGCTTATGGAACAAGGCAGGGGATTTTCTGTCTTAAGTAGCAAGGCACGCCATGCATCTGGAAGGAGAAGCAGGCCCTGAAATGTTCACAGCATGCTGCAGCTGTATGTTTCTCTCTTCTTCAGAAGATAAACTCTCTTCTTCAGAAGTTTTGATTTGTTTTCTTTGAATTTCAAAAATCCATACAGGGAGGGGAGACAAGTCAGGCAAGCAATTCCATAATGCTTCTTATGTGGGAGCCACTTTCTGACAGGCTGTTGTGTTTGCAGAGCTTTACTCTGCTGCGTCACAAGGCATGGAGATCAGCCTGTGAAAATCCCTGAAGTAGAGTGATGAGAATGGGGCAAAGAGGAAATAACCTTTTATCGCGTCTTAACTTAGGCCCAGAAACTGTGCCTGCACCAGTCCAGAACAGCAGAGAATGCCCTCTTTTTTTTTTTACCTCTAAATTTCTGTTTGTTTTTTTTTTCTTAACCAAACCACAAAGAACCACAACCTTTCCCAAATGAATCACAGAAGATCCACGGTTCTCAGCATTTATTTTTAAATAATGTGTGTTGTCATATTATGGAGAGACATAAATAGCATATATAAATCTAAAAATTCAGACATTTAAAAAACTGTGTAGCCTTCTATCCTTAATTCCAAGGAAATGTTAAGAGTTATTTATTTTTGAAGATCAGCATTATTTTGGTGGCAACCTTTGGGGTTTTACTTTACTAGCGAAAGACAGTGATTCATCTTGCCCTCACTAAGGCAAACACAAGACAGGCTTGATGATTCTTTAAGAGGCAGAGTCAGGGACACTTGTTAGCAAACACTTTTCTAACTTGTCAGAGGCTAATTATTTTTGATGTGTGGTTTTTATCAAATACCTTCTAAAGAAACTGCAATGTCTTTCCTGAATTTTTTCTTTGCAAGAGTCTATTTCTAAGAGCACATTCAGTCTTAGGTAATAGTTTCTCATTTGTATGAAAGTTGCTGTCTTTTGTATTTGCTTTTCTACTGATTTCCATAGAAATCATTCTTGCCCTTCTGTGAGGAGTACAGGAGCCAGGGCTCTGATGTGACCCCTGGTAGCGAGAGCAGGTCCGCACAGATGTGGTACAGAGCTTCCCAGCTCCGAAACACGTGCGAGCACACAGAACTCTCTTTACTTTTCAGTCTCAGAATTAGTGGATTTATTGGGCTGGTGCTGACATAAAAAAATGAAATGAAACATCTGATTGTAACAGCTGCACAAAATTTGGACTCATGTAAACTGGTCTGACATCACACGTTCTGCATGTGAGTTCCATGAGTATTCTCCATATGGTGCTAATACAATAACATGCCTACAAAGTCCCTGTGGTTTATGGCATGATGAGCTCCAGAGCTGAGGAAATAAAGCCAGGAAGCCTACGCCATTTGCCGAATGGAGCTAGCTTTGGGTAATGTCTCATTCTCACTGAGCTACTCAGGCTCACTAGGCACAAGAAGCCATGCTGGGCATAGTACCAGCAGTAAGCTTTATGTTGGAGATTCTGGTCCCCTCTCCTTGGAAAAGGTGAGAGTGAGGTCTCACAATGTTTTTTTGCCTTACTCCATAGAAAAATAGATGTGGGAGTATAAAGGAGTTGCCAAAGCCACCTTACTCCTTCCCGGCAGTCAGGAAAAGGCAGGTAGAAAGAGAGAAAGAGAACATAATGGCTCAACAGAAATCCTGGCGAGATCTAGCAATCCTTTGCTGGGGAGGCTGGAGTTCTGCCCAGGGCACACGGTGGCATTGATCAGATCAGTGACACCCCACACTGACCCACAGCTATAAACACAATCTGCACATGTTCTCTTTCTTCAGCTAAAGGCAGGCGGGGCGGGGGTGGTCCAGGCATTTGGCAAGTAGTTCGCGTTGCTCTGACAGGCTGTACATGTGGCCTAGAAAAAATTCTGTCCTTATTTAATTTTTGAAAATGACTCAAAGACACTTGTTTATCTGTTGGCAGATTAACCTCACAGAGGATGACTTTTGGAAAATATTTAGCAGCAGCTTAGCTTTCCCTGTTTGCTCAGCATAATGCTGGATTGCTTCCCTCACCATCAGTTTCCAGGCTCAGAGAAAACACACTGCAAGTGTAGCATTGTAAACAGATTCATCTGATAGACTTTCAAGGTCAATGAACTTATTGAATGCAGCACCTGTTTGCATGAGAGAATTTGTAAGTGGGTATATCAGGTTGGGGTCCCTCATATTTTAGAGCAGCACCTATTGACTGTATGTGATAGTCCATTCTAGCTCTGTTGGGCACTAAATACACAGAGGCAGAAAGAGATCTCCCAGACTGAATTTCAAGAGTTGCAAGGGTGGAGACAGAGAATCTTTGGGCCCAAGTGAGGATTTTCATGGTCTGAGAAAGGGAAGGGAGGAAAAAAAAAAAAAAAAGTGGGGATAGGAGAAATCTCAGATCAGGAGAGTAATGAACATTCTCAGATTGTTATAAAGCATTTCAAAATACAAAAATAATCAGTGCTACCTAGCTAAATTTTTCCTCCAGGGAAACATATCTTTAGTCTTGTTAAATCATAAGCAGAACAGAATTACATTAATAGAAAATCACTTCATAAACAATTTTACTAAAGTTTATTCATTCTGTAAAATTGGAAGCACCTGTGATTTTAATTGACACAAAACGTAAGTTAAAAGGTAAGCTTAATACTCGAATCACTGTGTAGTACACCATAAGGTCAGCTGTAAAATTCTCCTTTGTTTTGACCATCTATGCAATGGCTCTCCTCCATCATGATGGGCAATGTAGAGATGATTGTTAAAGAAAAGCAAATAGGTTTATGAAGAATTCTGGTCTAATCTCCTGGGGCCCAAGGTGGTGGCTTAGAACCATCCCACTGCAGCTGAGATCAGAGAGTCTATTTGGGGTTCTATCTAGGTTCTAGACCATTCTCTAATTGCCCAACTGGAATTAAACAAACTATATACAGTGTTAATGAACTGTGTGAACACATCTGCCTCTGCCAGGCATACTATGGCCCTGATGCATGCTGTTAGGTCACCACACGTTAATTATCTTTCAGGTTTTCTGCACATTCTTTTCTAAACAAGGCAGCCCTGCCAACTTGTCAACAGGGCATTATTCTCTACAAACGAAGTTACTTTCTTTTTGCCGGAGAATGCCCACAATGACTTTCTCAGAGATCTGGGAACAGAAGCAAGATTGTACCTTTCACTGCCTCTTTAATTTAAAGGAGAAAAAAAAAAATCTCTGTAAGCTAATATGTAGCTTCATTGGTGATTATAGTATTGCAAGCTTCTCTGATTTAAACCAGAGAACAGGAAATGTCACCTTCTCAGCTGGTACAGAAGAAAAAAACATGCAGGTGGATGGTGTGAAATTTAAGCAGACTTGGGAAAGAACTAATCCATGTTTAGAATTCTCCACTGGAGATGTGTTTTGACAGTTCTCTGGTGGTTTCCTGTTTTGGTTTGCCCACTTCATGTTAATGCATGAGGCAGCATGATATAGCTGAAAAATCATGGGTTTTGAGATCAGGTGTCCCACTCCTGTCACTTTCAGCTAGGCTAGTCACCTATTTCTCTGAGCTTCAGGTTATAAATCTGATAATTCGGGTAATGATACTTAATGAATTGCTGTGAGAAGTAAACTGATAATGAATATAGAAGTGCTTTATATTGCTGCCTGCTACTTGCTAGCTGTGTGACTGTGCAATTACTTAATCTCTATGCCTAGATTTTGTCATCTATGAAATGGGGATAAACCCCTGAGTTGTGGTGAGGATTACATAAGTTAATACATGTAAAGTGCTTAGAATAGTGCCTAGCATAAAGTATGCTACTACATACGTTGCTCTAAATGTTTTCTGTTATTTCTATTTATCAGGTGATATAGATATGTTACTTATTTTTTCAGGTGTACTTCACTTTATACTAATTTAAATACAGCAGAATCTATATTTATAATTCAATTATTACTGAGTATTTTGTGCAGAGCGCTAAGATAAGTGCTGTATATGAATATAAATTAGGGGGATAGTTATCTATGTTGCAAAAGGGAATAGCAATGGACTTGAGGCCACGGGGAGGGGGAAGGGTAAACTGGGATGAAGTGAGAGAGTGGATGGACATATATACACTACCAAATGTGAAATAGCTAGTGGGAAGCAGCTGCATAGCACAGGGAGGTCAGCTCGGTGCTTTGTGACCACCTAAAGGGGGGGGATAGGGAGGGTTGGAGGGAGATGCAAGAGGAAGGAGATATGGGCATATATGTATATGTATAGCTGATTCACTTTGTTATAAAGCAGAAACTAACACACCATTGTAAAGCAATTATACTCCAATAAAGATGTTATAAAAAGGGGGGGGGGAATAGCAAGGCAGTGCTTCAATTCAAGAATTCACTTTGACAGTATCCATTATTGTTTTCAACACAACTTGAAGTACAGAAGACATGTAACACACCCTTCAAGGAGTGTTTTAAATATATTTTTATTATTCTAATATTAATGCATGGTCATTGTAGAAAATTTTAGAAAATACTGATAAGCAATAATAATAATTATTATTATAACAATAGTAATAAAATGAAATCTAAATCACCTATATTGCCACCACCAAGAGATAGATATTTCTCACACTTTTGTTTAAATTATTTTGGTTTGTGTATGTGTGTGTGTGTGTGTGTGTGCAGGTGTACACAAAATCAGAATCATACTGTTTCTAAAATTTAATAAATCATAAACATCTTTCCATGTTACTAAGTATTCTTCTCTTTTCATTATTATTAAAAAAAAATTTTTGGAAACAGTTTTGGATCTAAAGAAGAATGGTAAAAATAATGCAGAGCTATTTCTACTTAAGTATTTGTCTACTCTTTTTATCATACTTTGGTGGATCTTGCCTTCAGCAACGATTACTGTGGTATTTTAATGGTGATTTTCTATTTCCCTCATGTCCCTTCTGTATTTATTTATCAGTATTCTTCTCTGAGGAAGAGCTGTTCCTTCTCTCCCATATATTTATTTAATCATTTATATCCATGTGGACTCATGAACATTTATTTTATTCTTTTTGTTAAAATCTAATATTGTACTATTGCTTTTTATTTTGTTGTTCAAATTGTTCCAGCTTTGATTATTGGGAGCTCTTTCAGATTGGTTCCTATGCACTTTTTGTACTACTTACATTCAAACACCACAGATGCTCCAGGATCATCAACTACCCCAGCCCCTGGAATCAAACAGTTCTCCAAAGATCCCTGATCTCTTATATTGGAGGGTGGTATTTAGAAACCATCAGGAGTTAGGTGTTCACCTTGTTGCTGAGGTGTCGCTGTTTCTAACCCCTCTCAGTAGATAGAGCCAAGAATGTGTGTGTGTGTGTGTGTGTAAATATACATTAACTCATGCATACACATATCTATATTTCTGTACCAATTTATCTGTATATATTTAAAACTTTTTCAAATTTAACATTTAAAACATGGGTGCATATTGATACCTTTGAATCCAGTTGAACACCACAGGGGTCATCACAGCCTTCCCTGCTTTCTTATGTGTTAATTTCTTTCTCCAATAGTGAGAGACCTGACTCTGATTATCTACAATATATTTAGCTATTTGTTTAATCCAACTATACAAAATAAGTAGTGTCAGAATTCCTAGCCCATCCCCCTGTGAGAAACAACTGAAGTGCAGTGTTTGTGTACTTTAGCCTTGCACCAAATCAAAACACTGTTTATCTAAAGTTACTTAGGTTGGCTCCTTTTCTCCCCATCCCCCTTCAGTGTGCTTATGTGATCCATTTATAATAAGTTAAATGCATTTGCCACAATCTGCATTCCATCTGTTCTCCCACATCCTGGTAGATTTTTTTTTTTTTTTTACCTGTAGTAAAATTCACTTTTTGTGCTGTATGTTTCTATCAAATGCATAGAGTAGTATTATCAACCATCATTCCATACACATTTGCATCAACCCAAAGTTTCTCCTGCTATTCCTGTAGAGACATCTCCCACAGCCCCTGATCCATCAGCTACTCATTGGTTTTCCTCCTTATGATCTTGCCCTTTCCAGAGTGCTATGTGAATAGAACCCAACAATTCTGGGTCTGGCTTCTTTCACCTTGTAAAATGCAGATAAGATTCATGCATGCTATTTTGTGAATCAGTAGTTCATTCTATTCTATTGCTGAAAGTATTCTATTATGTACCACAGTTTGTAGAACATCTAGGTTGTTTCCAATTTTAAAGCAGCTATGAATATTTACTTACAGGTTTTGGTACGAACGTTTTCTTTTCTTTTGGATGCACACCTGGGAGTGGGATTGCTGGGTCACATGGTAGGTGTATGTTTACCTTTATAAGAAACAGCCAAACTGTTTCACAAAGTGGCTGTGCCATGTTGCATCCTCATCAGCACTTGGTATTGCCAGGTTTTTTACATTTTAAGTATTCTAATAAGCATATTGTGGTACCTTATTGTGGTTTTAATTTATATTTCCCTAATGATTAATGATGGTGAGGGTTTTTCTTATGCTTGTTTTTCATCTGAATATGTTCTTAGGTAAAGTATACGTTCAGCTCTTTCCCTGTTTTAAAACATTGGGTTGTTTTCTGATTACGATTTATGAGTTCTTTATATATTCTGGATATAAGTCCTTTGTCAAATATGATTTTAAAATATTTTCTCCCAGTTTGAATTACCTTTTCATTCTCTTAATCAAAAGCAGAAGTTTTTACAGAGAATTTTTTTTTATTTTAATACAGTCCAGTTTATTAACTTTTTTTCTTTCATGGATCATGACTTTGTTGTTGTATCTTAAAAACTCTTTGCCTGGGCTTCCCTGGTGGTGCAGTGGTTGAGAGTCCGCCTGCCGATGCAGGGGATACAGGTTCGTGCCCCGGTCCGGGAAGATCCCACATGCCCTGGAGCAGCTGGGCCCGTGAGCCACGGCTGCTGGGCCTACGCGTCCAGAGCCTGTGCTCCGCAACGGGATAAGCCACAACAGTGAGAGGCCCGCATACCGCAAAAAAAAAAAAAAAAAAAAGACAAAAAACAAAACTCTTTGCCTAACTCAGGCTTCCTCAATGGTGGCACTATTAACATTTTGGACTGGATAATTCTTTGCTGTGAGGGGCTCTTCTGTGCATTGTAGAATGTTTAGCAGCATCCCTGGCCTCTACCCATTAGATGCCTGTAGAACTCCCTCCTCCCCCACCCCTGCCACCTATTCATGATTATCAAAAACGTTCTAGGCATTGCCAAATGTCCCCTGGCATATAAAGGTGACTTTGTTCAGAATCACTGGCCTAATCCAAGACCATGCACATCATTTTCTCCTGTGTTTTCTTTGAGAAGGCTTTTGGTTTTATGTTTTATATTTTAGGTCTGTGATTCATTCTAAGTTAATTTTTGTGTGAGGTATGAGATACAGGCTGAGGAGGTTTTTTTCCCTTTGTATATGGACATTCAGTTGTTCTAGAACCATTTGTTTGAAGAGACTGTCTTCTCTATTGAATTGTAGTTGCCTTACTGTCAAAACTCAGTTAACTGTATTTATGTAACTGCATTACAGTAACACTGAATTACATAGTGTGAGTCCTCCAACTTTGTTATTCTTTTTAAAAATTTTTTGGCAATTCTCGTTCCTTTGCCTTTCCATATAAACTTTAAAACCACCATGTCAATACCTATGTACAAGCCTGCTGGATTTTTTCATCGGAATTGCATTGAATCTATATAATGAATTGGGGAGATGTAACATCTTAATAATACTAAATCTTCTAATCCAAGAAAATGATCTGTTTCTCCATTAGTTTGGGTCTTCTTACTTTTTTTCCCTTTAGTATTTTGTTCTTTTCATCACGCAGAACCCACATAATTTTTTTATATTTATACCTAAGTTGGGTTTTTTGGTGCTATTGTAAATGGTATTGTTATTTTAATTTTGAATTTCAGTTGTTCAGTGCTAGTGTATAGAAATACCATGGTTTTGTTTTCACTGACTTTGTATCCTGAGGCTTTATTAAACTCATTTAGTTGTTCTAAGGGCTTTTGTGTAGATTATTTGGAAATTTCTACATGGACATTTTGAACTGGATAATTCTTTGTTGTGGTAGGCTGTGAATAGATGACATGCCTTTTATTTTCATGTCTTGTCTTATTGTAATGGCTAGGATTAAATAGGTGTAGTGAAAGTGGATATCTTTTGCCTTTTTCTCTATCTTAGAGGTAAAGTATTGAGTCTTTAACTATTTAGTATGATGTTAGGCAAAGGCCTTTTGTAGATGTCTTTTATTAGGTTTCGGAAGTTTTTCTAACTAGTTTGCTGAGAGTTTTAATCATGAATGGGGGTAGAATTTTGTCAAATGCTTTTCTTGCATCTATTTTCTTCTTTAGTCTGTTATTATGGTGCCTTACATTGACTGATTTTCAAATATCGAGCCAGTGTTACATTCCTGTGAGCAATGCTACTTGGCCGTGATGTATTATCTTTTTTATATTCTCTGCATTAAATTTGCTAACATTTTGGTAAGAATTATTTTTCATCTGTGTTCACGAGGGGTGTTGCTCTGTAGTTTTCTTCTTTCGTGATTTTTTTTTTTGGCCTTGGTATTAGGGCAATTCTGGTGTCATTCCTGTTTTCTGAAAAAAGTTGTGTTAAATTTATATTATTTCTTTCTTATATGTTTGATAGAATTCACTGTTGACTTCTATCTATTCTAACTATTTGGGCCAGGAGATTTCTTTTTGGAAGGTTTTTAAAGTACAAATTAAATGTCTTTAATAGATATAGGACTGTCGATTTATCTAGTTTCTTCTTGAGTGAGTTTTAGTAATTTGTATCTTTTCTGGATTCCATTTCATATAAGTTGTCAAATTTCTGGGCATAGAGTTGTTCATAATGTACCCTTACAATCTTGTTAATATTTGTAGGGTCTGTAATGATATCCCCTCTTTTGTTCCTGATGTTGGTAATTTATATCTTTTCTCTTTTTTCTTGGTCAGTCTGGCCAAAGGTTTATCAATATTGTCAGTCTTTTCAAAGAATCATCTTTTGGTTTCATTAATATTTCTTTATTGTTTTCTGTTTTTAATTTCGTTGATTTCTGTTTTAATTGTTATTATTTTCTTTCCTCAGCTTATGTGTAACTTAAGTGTATTTTGCTCTTCTTTTTCTAGTTTATAAAGGTGGAAGCCTAGATTATTGATTTGAGAGCTTTTTTCTCTCCTAAGCATTTAATTCCTAAATTTCTCTCTAAGCACTACTGCAGCTGCATTCCACATGTTTTGATATGTGTGTTTTTATTTTCTTTCAGTCAAAACTCTTTTTTAATCCCTTGAGACTTTCTCTTTGGTTCATAGATTATTAGAAGAGGGTTGTTTAATTTCCAATATTTGGGGATTTTTCCAGATATCTTTATATTATTGATTTCTAGTTTAATTTCATTATGGTCTGGGAACATACTTTGAGTGGTTTCTATATTTTAAAGTTTGTTTTATTTCACAGAATATGGTACATATTGGTGAATGTTCCATGTGTAGTTGAAAAGAAAGTGTATTCTGCTATTGTTGGGTGGAGTGTTCTATATCTGTCAATTTGGTCTGATTGTTAATCGTGTTGTTCAGGTCTTCTATTTCCATGATAATTATCTGTCTGCTTCTTCTATTAGTTACTGAGAGGTAATTGTATATGTCTCCTTTCAGGTCCATCTCTTTTTGCCTCATGTCTATTGAAGCTGTGCTGTTAGGTGCATTCACAAATTAATTGGCTACATTTTCTTGGAAAGCTAAACCTTTTATCATTATGTAGTATACCTCTCTATCCCTGATAATACCTCTTGTTTTGAAGTTTTCTTTGACATAGGTACTCCAGCTTTTTTTCTTTCTTTGATTAGTGTTTGCATGGCATATTTTTCTTCATTCATCCTTTTACTTTTAACCAATCTGTCTTTATAATTAATGTGAGTTCACTTGTTCCCTTTGTCCTTTTTTCTTTTTCTGCCTTCTCTTGTGTTAATTGAGAATGTTTTATTATTCTGTTTCATCTCCCCTGTTGACTTATTACTCATTCCTCTTTAAAAAATATTTTTAGTGGTCTCTCTAGGGTTTGCAATATACACCTTTAATTAATCTGGACTGCCTTCAAATATTATACTCTTTTATGTGTTGTGTAAGGACCTAGCAGAAATATAGTCTCAATTCCTCCCTTCTATCCTTTGTGCTATTATTTTCATGCCTTTCACATTTACATGTGCTATGAACACAGACTACATTGCCCCTATCATTGTTTCCAACATTGAAAAGTTATATTTTAGAACAATCAAGAATAAGAAAAGAAATTAATTTTATTTTGCCTTCATTTATTTATTCCATTTACAAGGTCTTCATTTCTCTGTGTGGATCCAAGCTTCAGTCCAATATCATATTCTTTTTGCATGAAGAACTTCCTTTAACATTTGTTATAGAGTAGGTTTTCTAGTAATAAATTCCCTCAGTTTTTGTAAGTCAGAAAAAGTATTTTTCTTTTTCGAAAGACATTTTTGCTGGGTATAGGATTCTGGGTTGACAGGTTTTTGTTTTGTTTTGTTTTGTTCTTTTAGTACTTTAAAGATGTCACTTCACTGTCTTCTGGCTTGCACTGGTTCTGTTACAGCTCTTTTCTTTGTTCCCCTGTATGTAATGTTTCTTTTTCTGTGGCTTCCTTTAATATTTTTTTCTTTGTCATTGGTTTCCAGCAGTTTGAATCTCATGATATGGCTAGGTGTGTTGTATGTGTGTTGTATCATCCTACTTTTATGCCCTCTGAACTTCTTAGATCTGTGGTTTAGTGTTTAAATTAAGTTTAGATAACTCTTGGTCATTATTTCTTCAGATGTATCTTGTGCCCCCCTCTCTCTCTTCTACTTCTAGGATTCCAATTATGCATATGTTAGAATATTTCATAATGTCCTGTAACTCTTGGGTTTATGCTCTGTTTTTCCTCCCACTCTTTTTTTCTCTTTGTGCTTCATTCTTGGTAATTTACATTGACCTACCTTCCAGTTCACTGATTCATGCCCCATCTGTCTGAGTCTATTAATGAAACTGTCGAAGGCATCCTTTTCTCTATTATTGTGTTTTTCATTTCCACCATTTTGATTTGATTTGATTCTCATAGTTTCTGTCTCGCTGCTTAAATTAACCATCTGATCTTGCATGTTGTCCACCTTTTTCATTAGGGCCATTAACATATTAATTATAGTTATTTAAAATTCCCTGTCAGATAGTTCCAACATCTGTATCCTAACTGTATCTGGTTCTGATGTTTGCCTCGTTTTTTTTGGAGTGTATTTTTTCTTGCCTTTTCATATGCCTGGTAATTTTCTGTTGAAAGCTGATCATCTTGTGTAGGTTAGTAGAGACTTGAGTAAGTAGTTTTTAAACCTTAATATGAGGGTACCTTCCTTCTGTTAGCCTTTAATGTAGTGGCTTGAAGCATTCTAGGTTTGGATTGCTATGCTTATCCTCAATGCATCACAGGCTTCAAATTCTTATAGAGATACCTAGTGATTAGGTTGGAAGTGAATTTACCAGAACAACGTCTGTTTGATTCTGAATTTTAGGTGTTCTCTTTGCATTGTACCTCAGCAAGAGTTTCTTTGCTTGCCCTTATTTTTCTCCCATCTCTCTCTCAGTAGTATTCTACTGTTATTTGTTATTCAAGTAACTTGTTATTGCTAGCTTGCAGTGGGGGAAGTGTGGTGTGGGAATCTATTCTCTGTGTTCTGAATAAGCCTCAGTCTTAGGCCTGCACCATATGGGATATGGCCTTTCAGTTCTCTTACCCTACCCAGGCTGTGTTTGTGGGCCCAGTGTGTAATCCTATCCCTCCCTGATTTTTTCCTTTGTCTCCTTTCACCCATTAGCAATGAGTTTTCTCCAGTGCCCTAAGGGCAGCAGTGCTTGGTGCACTTTCCTTCTGCAGATTAAGGCTTTTTTTTCCCTATTGGAAGTAAGAGAGATGGATCCAGCAAGTATTTCTTGCCCCTCCCACAAAATGGCTCTACCACTCACCTAGGTCTTCAACGTGATGGATCCAACTTAGGGCTCTTTCCGATCTTTTCTGTGAGAACCTGTAAAGGTTGTGGGGAAAGAGCCTGAAAGAAGTATAGAATCCCATAAATTCTGTGGCCCTCAGGGGTTTCACATTTGTCTGTCAGCCTGTATTCCATCTTCACCAACTTATCAGCTATTTTATTTGAACTCACTTACTGGTGTCTGGTGGCATCTACCCCAAGTGAGTACTTTGCATTCCCTTTCTCTCTGCAGACATTATCCCTTCTTAGGATTTAGATCTGTTGTTTGCTTTGCAACTTCAGCTCTTTGATAAGTTAACATAGAAAAGTTGTGATTTTGAAGATAATCTAATTACTCTCATTGTAAGAGTGATGCTCCTTCTAGCTCTTTACATCCTTCCCTTTCATTTTAATGACCAAACTGTATTCCATTAAATGAATATGTAATCTACTTTTTAAAACCAATCCTAGTCCCTTATATTGTACTTTTAGGCAATTTTCCATTTTTTCCTATTATAAACAAGGTTGTGTCTCCCTTCTAGGTAAATCTATCTTTGATTATTTACTTTCTAGTCATTTACAACCTAAAGAGAGAACAGACAGGCATATCAGGAACAATTAAGTAATGATGTAAGGTATGATAAAATGAATGCCCAAAATAGCATTCTAGGATGCAATAATAAGGAGTTATAATGGAATTATAATGGTGTCTCACATCTGTGTAGAACTTAACAATATTCTTCACACTTATTAAACATTTTGATCTTAACAATAATGCCCCATTTTCCTTATTAGGAAAATAAGAACTAGAGAACTTCAGAGGGTTAACTCAGGGCCACACAGCTATTAAGTAATGGAGCTGGGACTTGACTCAGTATCTTAGAGAAAGTCTTCATGAAAGAGGAGATGGGCCTGAAGTGAACCTTGATAGATGGGTAGCTTAACAATAGGCAAAGACAGGAGATGAGAAGGCAATGTTAATGAGGAGACACACCCCTGCAGAATTTATATACATCTGTGCAATCTACAGAAGCACATGTTAAAATTGAAAAAGGCTTGGACTATTGAATTCTGTCATCGATGTGTTTCTTGTTCTCATTTTAGAATAAACGATATCCATATCAGATTATCTAGGTGATTAGCACAACGGATCTGACCTGAAAGTAGGAAGCCTTCAGCTCAGCTGTTCCCTGAATCTGACCGATTTAGTCCACATGCTCCACCCAAGCCAGGAAGGGAGCCAGCCTCTGCTTCACTCAACCAAACAGTGTTCAGTGTTTGGGTGGAAAGGAAGATGCATTCCAGCTGTCTCCAAAAATAAAGAAAATCAGAAGATGGTTTTTTCCCCCTTCTTCAGTGAAATAAACCTGACCTTCTGGTAGGAGAGTCTTAAATCGGAAATGGTTTAACCGAATCACAACAGGAAACAGCTCTGGTTACAGCCCAGCTTGCTTAGGTCCTAATGGGTGAAGAGAGCATCCCATCCCTCCTTCCTGAAACTCTGGGTATAGCAGGTAGTTGTCCTAAGGGGCCTTGACAAAGGGTGTCGGACTTTGCCTTTGGGATTTCTGCTGTCAGAACTGCCTAAAGAAGAATGAATATTTGCCACAGGAAGAAGCAATAATCCAATAATTGGGAACCCTGTCTCTAAATGTAGTTAATTTCTATTTAATTAGCCAGTAACTACATTTAAAATAAAGAACAGTTGGTAATCAAAAACAGGAGGATAAAGGATGAGCAATTGTGCAACAGGATAGAATTACTAGGCCAAAACAAAGTTGGGGGAAAGTGAGAGACACGATGCTTCAGAGAAAACATGGTTGGGAGCGGATGATTGTCGACAAGCAGCTGTGGGCCTCACAAAGATTTATATCAGCTTTTCCTTGTTTGTTAGCCATCAATAAACTGATTTTAATCACCAAGTGGGCTTTTATTATAAAGTATTTGTTCCTTTATTAAATAAAAGTTAAAAGCACATATAAATGGCAATTTAAAAACTGTCAAGTGGAATAAGCGTTTCACACATCCTGGTACATCCTTGGTGACAGAGGTACAGCTTGGACCGGTTTCCAGAAAACTCTGGAAACTCAGCTCTCAGGGCACTTGCTGACCCCCTGGCTGCTGGTGGTATAGGTTTGCAGGCAAAGGGGCCGCTCCCCTCAGGGAAGAATGTGGAATCCACAGAGCTGGGGCGAGGTGCCTCTCTCTGCCAACCCATCCCCTGCGTTTGTAATCCCTGCCTTTCTGCACCACCCAAGATGTACTGCTGTGTTTTGTAAAGACTCATTCCTTCCCTGTGCTATTCCTCACTGGGGGTGGGGGAGAGGCAGAGAGAGAGAGAGAGAATGAAGAAGGGAAGGGCAAGAGGCAGTGAGAAGAGATGAGAATAGCTTGAATCTGGGGCCCCAGGCTGTGAGCAAGCTTCAAACTGAGGTTTTCTTTTCAGCAGATATTTTCTAATTAAACTTTAAACCCAAATCCTTGTTCCACCTTTCTCCAAAATGCTAGATGTCTCCCTCCTAGTTAGCACGAAATGATTTCTTCTTTTTCCTTCATTAGAAACTGAAATTGATCTTCTTTAAAGATAAAAATTTCATTTGGAACCGGTGCATTTTCATCAGAGCAACTAAAAAGCCCTGTGAGAATCAGCTCAGGAGAAGGAAGGCTCATGAGTGTCACGATAAGTAGAACTTCTCATCAGACCTGCTGTCCAGGGATGTTAAAGTGCTTTTTAAAATGGGGACTAATAAGGCCACTCAGCTTTATTTTCTAAGAGCCTTAGCTAAATTAATCATGGCACAGAATAACCCTTACTGTAAGGTAAAATAATGATGCCCGGTATTTTGAAAGCGATCGCTGATCCACAAAGAGGGAGGTAACATCTCCTCAAACCAAGATTAAAACTCCACTCCCTTCCTGTCATCAAAGGCCAGCTTGTTTGTATCCGAGTGGGGCCTTGGGAGAGCCAGGCGCTGGGTCGGAGCAGCTGCAGCCACAGGAATGGGAGGCCATGCACCACTGAGGCTCTGGAAATGCAGACTCCAGGTGGATGCTGTTGAGGTTTTGTTTACTAATTACATATTCTCCCTGTAAGTGGTCAGGCATCAGCCAGGCTTCCTGCTCAGGGACTCAACCCATCCCAGGCCTATCCAGGCGGAGCTGGCTGCTCCCGCCGGCCTGGGCCACCCACAAACTGGCACTCTATGCACATGGAGGCCAGCTCCCCTCCTGCATTAGCTACGGCGTGGATTCCTGGTCACATCTGCACAGCCAGAGTGAAAGCCTGTAATTTCCATAGAATCCAGTTCTTTTGAGTCAGAGCTGCAGATAAGTGTTTGTTTTATTTTTCTTTTCAAGGTGATTACACGTCCTTTGGTTGTGGGGAAGGCTGGGCTATCACGAAGGGAAGAGGCTGGGTGAATTATTTAAAAAGTATGCAGCGAAGGCCTGCGAATCGCTGTGGAGGAGGGATGGAGTGCCTCCCTCATCTGGGGGCCTCTCTGAGGAAAAGCAGAGGGGACCCCAGGAGGCTTGTTGGAAGACAGTTTAATTCGGAAAATAAAGCAGCACTTCACCTCCCATGTGCTGGGTGGGGAATTGTAAAACAGGACACAGTCAAAATAGGCATTAAGGCCAAACCGAAGTCAGCCCAAAGCCAGGCGTGCATTCCCAGGAACCTGCTGGGCTGTGTTATTTGCATACATCAGTCTCCAGTCTCCATTGTCTCCCACAGGAAGAACTTGTTCCATTCCATTAAAGATGCCTGAATATTTTATTGACTAAAAACAAGGCCTGAGCTGGATGGTAAACAAGTTTGGAGTGCTGTTTTTGAGTTGTGTTTATGTTTTATACATGGGACAGTTTTAAATATTTTTTTTAATTCAAAACATTCCAGAAATTCTGCAGCTTGAGGGGACAACCACTACAAAAGTTTCAGAGCAACATTTGGCCACTTTCAAGATTCCTTCAGGGACTTTAACGGTGAGAAACGAGAAGGGAAAACTTTGATTAACGAAAACATTTTAGCAGCTGTATACAGAGATCAAAACCAAGGGCAGGCATTCCAAATTCACACTGTGAAGCGCCTACAAAAAGATTCTTCTGTCAGCTTTCACAATATGGAGAGTTCATCTTTTCATCTCATCAAATAAAAATAGGCCCCAATTCCCGAGTAGGTATTCAGTTCATACAAGGGAGCGGGGGAGGTGTTCTCATTCCGCAAACGCTCTGCGCACTCATCCAGTCAAAGATCCCCGTGGTCTAGGCTAGTGGGAGAAAGGGGTGCCCTCTGCCTGGCTGCAGCTTCGCAGGGATCAGCTTTCGCAGATGCAGGCAGGAGAACAAAGGGCAGGCTTCATCTGCCTGCGCCCCACAGGCCCCTGTGCAGGGGGAGCGTCATTCCAATGCCCATCACATGGCCTCTGTGGCATAAAAGGCTTTTAATAATTCTGATTTTGAATATCAAATTGAAATGAAAAGTGCGTTTAGGAAGGATGGGCTGTATCCACGCTGAAGAGCGTGTTCTATGCAAACAGGTTGAGCAGGCGCTGTGGCTCTCAACTTGGCCGCACGTTGCACCACCTGCTCTAAAATGTACTAATGCTGCCTCCCTGCCACCCTCCCCCACTCCTAGAGTATGATTTAACTGACCTCAGGTGTGGCCTGGGCATCAGGATTTTTTAAAGCTCTCCAGGTAATTCTAAGGAGCCAGTGTGGGAACAGCTGTAGAGTGATTTAGGGTGACACTTGAGGCCTCTCCATAATCTAGCCCCAGCCAAACTTTTTGACCTTTTCTTTCTCCACCTCTGCCTCAGCCTGTACATGAGACACAGAGAGAGACCTTCTCACTGTGCCCGAATGTACTTTGTCCATTCATATTTCCATGCTTTTATGCACCCACATTTTCTCACTCTGGGCACCAGAGAAAGCCCAGCTAAATGTCCTTCTCTGTGCAACTTTCCCTACCTGTCACCTCACCTTCACCAGTGAATCACTCCTTATCCCTTGTCCCTCGATCACAGTACATAGCTTTATTAGAGCATTTCTCACATTATATTAACAACATCTGCTTGTAGATCTGCCTGCTCTTCCTCCCCAGCAGAATGTTGACTGTAATTTCAACAATAAGCACCGGACTTGGCAGGGTAGAGGTTTCTATTTCTATGAATGTTTATTGAATGAATGAATGAATGAATGTCAATCTTGATATTGTTGATGTTTGATCACATTGAACCCAATTCTCTAACCATGGTCACCTGGAGACTAAGTAATTTGGAAGTGGGCAATCTATATTTTTGCGAATCAAAGTGGGGTTCTTTGACCAGTGGTTGGCTACATTATCTGAGCACTTGTTACAAATGTAGAATTTGCATTTTAATAAGATCCCAGGATAATTCATATGCACAACACAGTTTGAACTATATTTTTAAACAAGCTCCCAGGTGATTTCTACGTAACCAGTCTGCCAGCCAGCATTGGGACCCACTGTTCTAGACTTCCATGTACTGAATGTAGTGAACCCTGTGTGATTGCCTACTGGTTGCGTCTATTCTCCCTTTTCCCTTCCTAACAAAGCCCTGATTTCGTTCAGTTATCAGCCCTTCACCTGTCAAGTCTGTGCCTCAGGGAAGCTTGACCCCACCTGAGAAGTGGACCTGATTGGTCAAAGGCACAGCCCATCCTTCTGGCCAGGGATGGGTTCAGGAATGGACATGAGACCAGATTCAGGTCAATGAAATATGAGGGTAAGTAGGCTGGGACAATCTAGGGAAAGTTTTCAGTTTCCTAAGAGAAAGCCACAAATGGGAAAAAAAAATCTCTCTTCTTCAGAGAGATTTGTTGTTTATGCTTGTTCTTTATGTTTATTTCCCATTTCTTCACATAGAATATTAAAGAGATGTGAACCTAAAGGTCAAGATTTAATACAATGAATAATATTAATGGCTTTGTCAAGGACATTCTTAAATGAAACCGGTAGGGTTTTTTTGGCACTTCGAGTGTGTGGCAGTGAATGCAATAACTGCTAGTGTAGTTTGGTACCACTGCCTGGAGTTGAGCTAAAACACCAGTGGTTTTCCCGACCATGGCTTGTGTATCATCAGTGTAAATGTCAACACAGTGAAAAAGATAAATGGCATCTTATTGGGTGGGCCAAAACGTTCAGTTTTTTTCCGTAAGATGGCTCTAGTACCACCTGGTTGTCTTTAACTTCATTCGAAACAATTTCGTTAGATTGTATGTGACAGCTGTCATATCAGCGTGCATTTAGAAAAAGACATCAAAATTGGTGAATTTTTGTGTAGCCATTTTAATATTGAAGATGGAAGAATAAAAGCATCATGTGGGGCATATTATGTTTATTATTTCAAGAAAGGTAAAAACGCCACTGAAATGCATAAAAAGATTTGTGCAGTGTATGGAGAAGGTGCTGTGACTGATCAAACGTGTCAAAAGTGGTTTGCGAAGTTTCGTGCTGGAGATTTCTTGCTGGATGATGCTCCACGGTCGAGTAGACCAATTGAAGTTGACAACGATCAAATTGAGACATTAATTGAGATCAGTCAACGTTATACCACATGGGAGATAGCCGACATACTCAAACTATCCAAATCAAGTGTTGAAAATCATTTGAACCAGCTTGGTTATGTGAATCGCTTTGATGTTTGGGTTCAACATAAGTGAAGAAAACCTTCTTGACCATATGTCCGTATGCGATTCTCTACTGAAACGTAATGAAACATTCCATTTTTAAAACAAATTGTGACGGGCGACGAAAAATGGATACTGTACAGTAATGTGGAACGGAAGAGATCGTGGGGCAAGGGAAATGAACCACCACCAACCACACCAAAGGCTGGTCTTCATCCAAAGAAGGTGATGTTGTGTGTAAGGTGGGATTGGAAGGGAGTCCTCTATTTAGAGCTCCTTCCAGAAAACCAAATGATTAATTCTAACAAGTACTGCTCCCAATTAGACCAACTGAAAGTGGCACTCGACGAAAAGTGTCCAGAATTAGTCAACAGAAAACGCATAATCTTCTATCAAGGTAATGCAAGACGGCATGTTTCTTTGATGACCAGGTAAAAACTGTTACAGTTTGGCTGGGAAGTTCTGATTCATCTGCCATATTCACCAGACATTGCAACTTTGGATTTCCATTGATTTTGGTCTTTACAAAATTCTCTTAATGGGAAAAAATTCGATTCCCTGGAAGACTGTAAAAGGCATCTGGAGCAGTTCTTTGCTCAAAAGGATAAAAAGTTTTGGGAAGATGGAATTATGAAGTTGCCTGAAAAATGGCAGGAGGTAGTGGGACAAAGGGTGAATATGTTGTTCAATAAAGTTCTTGGTGAAAATGAAAAATGTGTCTTTTATTTTTACTTAAAAAACGGAAGGCACTTTTTGGCCCACCCAATATTATCCTGAAACTAGTTTTGACTTTGTGGGCCACCTGAAATGGTTTTGGACTCCCCAGGGGTCCGCAGACCACACTTGGAGAACTGCTACAGTGGGTGATAATTTGGTAAATGAAACCTCTTAGGAAAAGTTCTGGATACAAAGTGATTATTGCAAGGGCCTGGAAGAGACTCAGTTCTGTGTTACATCACAGTCTGGCCCCTGCATCTGGGTCAGCTTCACTATTGACCCAGTGGCTGCATCACATGGGGCCATTAACAGAGGAGTCTTAGGAGTGTCCAGGTGCTGAGGTGTTTGTGAGGCCTGGGCTGGAGGGCACAGGAAATTGGCTTACCCAGTCCATGTGCTGCCAGTTATAGACACACTCACAACACTGCAAATCCACAACTAACTTCTTTGTTTCCCTACTCAGCCCACTAGGCAATTTAACTGGTACTCTACTTAGAAATCCACTATTTAACGTGATCTGATTTCTGTTTATAATTCTTAAAATATTCCTATTCGTGAAGTTGTCTAAGCCTTTCTCTTGGGATAAAAGTTCTTTCATGCTAATAACTATGAAATAATGGAGGTGTCGCGTAATTCTGAGGGACATCAAGACCCTCTCTCTCAAGCAGACTCTTTCCCCGGTAGCTTGCCAGAAGCAGGCATCTTGGCAACACAAAGCACTAACTCCGAGGGCATCGCACTGAGCCAGGCCCAGTTTCCAGGAAAGAAAACCCATGTTCTTGAGCCAGAACTAATGCTCTAAGAGCTGGGATTTTCCTTTCCCTTGCTAGAGAGGGAAGAATGACAATGGTTTGCTTGAATCCCTACAGTGGGAAAAGCCACCCAGAAATTTCAGCCTGCTAGGCATCTCCATGCCAGATATACTGTCCCTTGACTCATGAATACACTGAGGAATTTGCCCTGACACCATCTGAAGGGTTAAAAAAGGATCCTGTTCCTTATAAGCAGCGATGCTTAGGGCTGACTCAAACTGGGGAAAGGGCCAGTCATGCTACTGGCCTGCTATATGTACTGAACGGATTTCTTAAAGTGCAGAAACACGACAGACAACCTGAAAGATAGACCTGAATTTGTTCGGCAGAATGGTAGTTTCTGCCTTGCTGCTGCACTGTTGTAAAAAAAAAAAAATCGTGATCTGAATATGGCAGAGAAGGAAGTTCCCAGATCATCAGAGGAATGGCTATGAGTTTTAGCAAGTTTTTCCTAATATTTGACCTAAAATATTCTTTCTTTAAGGGTTTCCCAGGCCTTTTTTTTTTTTTCCTTAAACACAAAAGACAGCTTCATCATACATTCCTACCCTCACTTCTGTGCTAGGAACACAAGAGCTGTAGTGATCTCCTGGGCTCTGGGTCTCTAAATCTTCCCAGGGAATCCATCTAACCTCCATGCATCAAAGCAGCCCAAGTCTTGGAAGGGAAGGAGGAGGAAGCAGGGGCTATAAACATACTTGGGGCAATAATTTCCCAGATCTGGATCAAGTTAGTTTTATCTGTGCAACATGCCTGGCCTCTGAATGTTTTTGAGTTTGGGAACAAATAGTATTCTGGGTAATCTGCCTTCACCTCCTCATCTCCCACTGCCCCTTTCACAGTGAGCTTTTTAAAAAAACATTTATTTATTTATCTTTTTTTAAAAAATTGAAGTATAGTTGGTTTTCAATGTTGTGTTAGTTTCATGTGTACAGCAAAGTGATTCAGTTTTATATATATTCTTTTTCAGATTCTTTTCCCTTATGGGTTATTACAGAGTATTGAGTATAGTTCCCTGTGCTGTACAGTAGGTCTTTGTTGGTTATTGATTTTATATTTAGTAGCGTGTACACAGTGGGCTTTTGCTTAGTACTTTAGCTCTTATTATCTTGTTGGCAGAATGCTTTCTTCCCTCACAAACCCCCAAGCACAGTCCTGGTACATTATTTCTGTGTTGTACTAGAAGGAGAAATGAACCAATAAGCTGGGGGAATTTGTCTTCTAGTTCTGGCCTAAATGATCATAGATATTGGAAGACTCACACCCCTGTCCTGGGCATCACCTGTAAACTGAGGACTGGGAGAAGGTGAAATTTCTAGAGGCTCATAAATCTGGAGACCAGAAATACATTTTTTTGCAAAGCCTCCTTTTCCAGCACCTCCTTCTACTGGTCATTTTAAGAGAGCAAAGTCCTCCCCTGTGCTAAGACAAGCTTTTGGGACTACTGGACTTGATGGGTTGCAGATGCTTTTCAATCCTAACAGTTGTTTTCTCTCTCTCTCTCTCTCTGTCTCTCCCAGTGCTGAGTATTCCCCCTTACCCCGCACTAGCTTGCACTTAATTAGCCATAGTGTCTGTGCCTTCCAAGTGGTCCACGTGGCTTCAGGCCACTCCTTATTTCGCCAGGCTGTGGTCTTGATCTTCCACAGCCTAAATTAAGAGGTGAGCAATTTGGTGATTTTTCAAGTATCTTTTTTATTTAAAAGAGTGAAATGGAGGCTCACAGAAGTCAAGATTGGGTCAGAACATTCCCAGATTGGGTCAAAGGACAGCAACTAGGCAAATAAGTGAGGCAAAGCCCCACATTCCTCAGGTGCCATGACGTAGTAGCCACACAAAAAGTTTCTGGAAAGAAGAGATTCTTACCAGTTTCCAGGGGAGCAGATGGCCTAGGAGAGCTGCCTGGAGCTGTTCACCCCACTCTACCCCCTCCCCCCATCCCCAGCAAAGGCACCTAGGACTTAGCTTCCTACTGCTATGACCAAGAATGACCAGCTCACACCTACACTGCTGGCCTGAATATTTGAGAACTTGGAGCAGTCGGGGTGCACAAACTTTTAATCTCTGGAGGTGTTGTGTTGGTGCCCATGTGACCAAGGCCAAAAATGCAGTTTCCTAAATCTCCTGAGCATGCTATAGGGCACACACTACAGATTAAAGAAAAAGAAAATTAAAAAAAATAAAAACAGAGAGAGGGAGTGAGAAGGAGAGAAAGCCAGTTGGCTATGCATCTGTAGAAAAAGAGGGAAAATCTGAGTGGCTTTAGGAGAAACAAAGACAACCAAATAGGAAAAGAATGCAGGAACACACAGACAAGATGTTAATGATACACATGAAAAAAGAATGTAAAAGAAGATCCATTCATATAGAAGGTAAGCAATGAGAAGGGGAGCAACTTGAAATGACTATTCCCTTTCATGTTTACTCCAGAAGGCTAGAACGGCCTCTCATTTAAAACAGAAGCACTAGAAATATGATTTGCCAGTGAGATCAATGCTGATACAATATATTTAAAGTTGGGACAAAAATCTGACCGCATCTACTTACATATTTCCTTAGGCGTCTGTAAAAAACAAGACACTTCCAGTTAATATACTTATCAATCTGAACCTACTGTAAGAGAATTTAAATTGATAACATTGGTCAAGGGGTTGACATCAAGAACTAAAGGAAAATATCTCAGCCAGTCAGAAAGTCAACAGTGGCACAACTGCTTAAATATTTGGGACAGCATGATGACTTAAAAATCTTAAGTCAGTCAATTGTTATATAACCTTGGAGAAAATTTCCTAAATTTCCATGCCTCAGTGTTCTCATAAATAAAATGGGACCATACTGTATTGTGTCTCTGTTGTGAGAAAATGAACGATGAACAATGCCACCATAATTCTAATGAAAACGTAAACTTGAGTGCAGTGAGTGAAACCTTCTCATCTTTTAAGAATCAATAGAATATTGTTTTTAGAAAAAAAAAAGTCTTTCGAAAGTTAGCCAAATCACAAGGAAAAAACAGTTGAAAGAGAAAAAAAATGGCTGACCCAGCTTTCAGCTCTATATCCTCTTTTTAATAAAGAGACAAGACAATCATACTTTATATCTTTTACTAAGAATTCATTTGGGATGGTCTCCCTATGTATTCTAAATTAATTTCAAAACCCAGTGAGTTTAAAGAAACCACATTTCCTTTACAGGGTATGTTGCTTATAGAAATCATTCCTATTACCTGTCACAGGAACATTTGGCCTATTTAAATGCTGCAGGTGTGTGAGAACAGATGGTATTGAGAACAGGGACATATTCAGGCTGAGAAAAGACTGCCAAAAGCCAGCTGGAGATGAATACTTTAAGAGCGATGGTGTTTTTTCCTTTCTCTTACTCAAGTGTGCATGGGGAGCAGGTACTCTGTTGGAGCCAAGTCCTGGAGACTTAATTTGGTTTTTCTTTCTTCTCTTTTCTCATCTTTAGTGAGAGAAGTGCCAGATAGTTCAAAATATAAGCTAGCTCAGAAAACCACCTTGAAATCCACGAAGCAAGCCTCACTGTGAATGGTGGGTATAGAGTAAGTTGTCCCTTTACGCTGGGCTTAAAACAGAAAGGAAGAAGGAAGAGGGAGAGAGAGAAATGGAAAGAAAGGCAGAGGAGAGTGTTCTCCTGGGTGGGGTGGGGGCAGGGTTCACGTGTCTGGGACACAATGGTGGTTTGGGTAGAGGAGAGGCAGGTTGTTGCTGGTGCCAGTCCTGAGCCATCACTCCCAGCTTCCTGGCCTCTGCAGGTGTCTGTGTACATGAACTGATGTGCAGGTCACTAAGAATGGCCATAGCTGGGTTCTTCCTGATAACGAGTGCAGGCCGCCCCAATGCTGGAGCAACGTCCGCTCCCAAGAAGCAGTGTGAACTGACCAGCTCCATCCTGCCCAGCCTCCAGCTCTGCCCCTAGACATGCCCTTCAGGGTTTGCTTCCAGGGAAATTTAGCCACCACTGGTCACTAAGCCACCCTATGCCCCGTAAATGGCATATTGATCCCAGAGGTTTCTGTCACTTAGGCTGGAACTTCTACTATGCATCTGTGAGTCAGCAGATTCTAGCAAAGAGCTTAACCCTCTGGCCTGGGCCAGCATACTGGGAGCCCTTCTGCCTGGCCTTTCATGGGGCAGGGCAGCCCCTGCCCACTGTGAAGGCACCAAGACAGCTGCTGCCTCATGCTGGGGTCTCTGTCCAGCCTCTGAGCATCCAGGCCAGTCTCTGTCTACAGCCCTTCTGCCAGCAGCTCACCTGAGACCATCCAGTGGCTCACCAAGATCCCTGCACATCCACTCTTCCTGCTCAAGACCACTTAAGCCAAACCAAATCAGGAAGGGGGAGGGTGAAGTGAGGGTGTTCCTGGGGCTCTGGGACTGGCATTTAGAGTCCCACCTGAAAAAAGGTGCTAAATGCTTCACACTCTGAGGATGGATTCAGGGGTCAATACATTATGAATAAATGTATAAATTAAGCAATATGCTTTTAGCATGTTTAAGCAGAGGAGTCCCTCAAAAATCCCGCCACAAGAATATTTTTTAATATATTTCATTGCGCCAGGTGCCCCTCCACCCCTAAGCCCCCCCAAAACATACGGTTTCCACTGGCCTGGCTTGTGAGAATTGAATGTGCCTACTACCCCAGAGCCAGCCCTTCATAGTTCAGTCATATTGTGTGCATTTAAGTATGAAATAAAATATTAATCTCTACCCTGGGAAAATAAAAAGGGAATTTGTAGAAACCAAAAGCCACACTACAACCCTCTCCCCTCCCCCTCGCCCTTTCTAAGAGGCTACATATTAGGCTTCCATAGTCAACATCCACCCTACCACCTTCCTACTTCTTTTTACATGGAAAAGAGCCGGAGGCATCAGTCAACAGCGGTGGGCAGGGTTCACAGTAGGAAGTGATTCCCTCCCTATGCCCCAGTCCACCCCTGCCCCAGGCAAGAGAAATGCGCGGGGTGGGGGGCACTGCTGAAAGAAGGGAAAGCATCTCCCTCCCCAGGTGGACAACAGCTTGGGCTGTGGACTTGAAGATCTCCTCCTTTGCCTGCCTGAGGGAGAGATGGTGGCAGGGGGTCAGTACCCAGAGAAATTGCTGGTCTCGAGCTTTCTCACCAGGATCCATTCCAGTGGGCTGCCCTCTGGTAAAGGAACCCAGCAGCAAGAGGTTGTGTGGTCGGCCACCCAGGGCAGAGCTGACAGGTGGCCAGGAGGCCTCACCGATGATCTCCTAGATCAGGGAACAATGTGGTCCCTTCTTCTCGACCCCTTTCCACTCCAACAGGCTGGAGGATCTTAAAACTAACAGAGAAGTAGGCTGGCATAGGATTCTGAATTAGATTATGAGAAGGGGATTTTTAATGGGCTGAAAGTGACAAGAGAGCAATGGAATCTGCCCAAGATGTGCTAAGGGAAAAGCTTTTTGTTTTTCTTTTGTTAGTTTGTTTTGTTTGGTTCAGAGCAAATCAAATTTGAAGGTAGTCATTGGAAAAATTAAAACCACTTCGTGTTTAGACCCAACAGAGTTGGGACTGCTCAGTGAACGGTTATGCAATCATAAGCAGTAAGGGACCCATGGAAGTGTGGCCTAGATAAGCTTCCAGATCCTTTCCCACCCTGAGATGCCAAATTTGATGGTAGCAGGGTATTCCTTTTAAAGCGGGCCACACCCATCACTGGGATTCAGTGGTGTGTTGGCTTGTCTGGAGGACGGAGGGGTTAGTCAGTCCTGGGCTCCTGTCTGAGTCCTGAGGGGAAGGTGGGAGGAAATTCTGAAAGTAAAACCCAAAGGAACCACTTCCATTAAAATTAGGTTAAGACAGGGGCTTCCCTGGTGGCGCAGTGGTTGAGAATCCGCCTGCCGATGCAGGGGACACGGGTTCATGCCCCGGTCTGGGAAGATCTCACATGCCGCTGTCTGGGAAGATCTCACATGCCGCAGAGTGGCTAGGCCCGTGAGCCATGGCCGCTGAGCCTGAGCATCCGAAGCCTGTGCTCCGCAGCAGGAGAGGCCACAACGGTGAGAGGCCAGCGTAGTGCCAAAAAAAAAAAAAAAAATTAGGTTAAGACATTGGAGTTAGAGCATTTCTCTAAAGTCACATTGATCTTAGTGCAGACTCTCTGCTCAAGGTGAAAAGTTTTTTGTTTGACAACCACTGCATCTAAAGCTGTACTGTCTAATACAGAAGCCACTCATCATATGTGACTATTTTAATATAATCAAAAATCCGACTCATGTCATACTAGTCACATTTCAAGGGATAAGTGATCACGTGTGCCTAGTGGTTACTGTATTGGATGGTGAAGATATAGAACATTTTCATCTTCACAGAAAATTCTATTTGGCTACTCTGCTTCAAAGAAAAAGTTATTTGTTCCAATGACTGAAGAGAAAATGGCCAAGCTGGACCTCTGAGATATCATATGGTGTGTACAAAATTACACATTCCAACCTTCACGGGCAAGTCAAAGGTTAAAGTGACATAGAGAGAGGACAAGAAGCAGCGTCATTCCTGCAGGAGACACAGTGAGCCCTGAGCTCACGAACATCCAGGAGGCCTGAGTTCTTCTATGGGGAATTGAGGGCTGCCATAGAGGAGGCTTCAGGGCCAGTCACTTGGCAGAGACACTGACCCCTGGGAAAGTGATGGTGGCGCCTGGCACTTGAGGAAGATGAGGGCCCATGGTGGGAGGGACTCCACTATGATAATCACTTGCCTTCTGGCAACTCTCAGAAACAGAGTGAGAATTTGAGGGATAAGAGCCTGGGACGTATGTGTTACAGTATCCTGTTTTTCTCATCAGGATCAGGATATGAGAAATGGCAGAAGAGGTCTGGTAGTTACCTAATGCTGTGTTACTCCAAATTACTCTAAAACTTAGTGACTTAACACAACAACAATTATTTATTATCTCTCAGTTTCCCACAGTAGGTCAGGAATTTGGGATCAAGCTGGTAGAGTAGTTGCAGCTCAGGATCTCTTACGAGGTTGCAGTTAAGATGTCAGCTGGGCTTAAGTGGGGCATCAGGGTCCACTTCCAAGGTGGCTTATGCACATGCCTGGCTAATTGGTGCTGGCTCTTTGCAGGAGGCCTAAGTGCTCTTAGTGTGGACTTCTTCACATGAGCCTCCTGAGTATTCTCCCAACACTGTGTCTGGTTTTCCCCCAGAATGAGAGACTCAAATAGCCAAGGCAGAAGCTGCAATGCATTTTTCTGACCTAGCCTTGGAAGTCATACACCGTTGCTTCTGCTGCATCCTCTAGTCACACAGACCAGCCCTAATTCAGACTACTCAAGGACGTGACTACTAGGAAGTGAAGTCCACTGGGGGCCATCTTGGAGACTGGCTACCATGAAGTCACACAGAGTCAAGAACTGCCTATTATCAGGATGCATGATCAGAACGCCCTCAGTTGCAAGTGATCAAAATCCAACTCAAATTGTCCCAAGGGGGAAAAATGATAAAAGAGAATGTGTCCACTAACACATATAACTGAAAAGTCTTGCTACAGTTGAATACAGGTGCTTAAATGATGTCCCCAAGGTCTGTCTCTGTCTCAGATAAGATTTCCTCTTGTGGTAGCACGATGACCACCCATTGCTCCAAGCTTGCATCTCCAGTTTACAAGAAAGAAACTGCCTCTTTCCAGTTAGCACCAATAAAAATGCCAGTGGGGCTTCCATTGGCTAAAATATTTATCTCAGTAGCAATCACTGGATCCCTTTCAGATATGGTGCTCTGGTTGGCCAGACCCAAGTCACGTACCCATCCCTGGACTGAAGTGCTGTTACCAAAAGAAGGCTGAATGGTGCTGAGCTGGCAAAATCAACCACAGTTCAGTACAAAAGCACATCTGTATCTGTCTGGTTTCATAACAGACGATTACAGTCACCCCCCTATGATGAAGACTGACAATGCCAAACTGCCAACCCAGAAACACATCATTGTTTTCCATTACCCCTTCTTACAGAGCCAGAGGTAGACATTCTTCTGTGAGATTTGTTTTGCACAGTCAAGACTATAGAGATTTCTCCTGGGTCGACAAGCATCTGATATCTCTAAATCTGGATGGTCCTTGAAGGAGCCATGGCTTTGGTTTCTATTAATCACAATACATCACTTCTGCGTGCTCTGGTGTGTCTCTTTGCCAGGAGGTAGAAAAAGAGTAACTTCTTAGCAATACCTTAAAGATGTGTGATTAAAACTACTTTATAGGGACATCCCTGGTTACGCAGTGGTTAGGAATCTGCCTGCCGATGCAGGGGACATGGGTTTGATCCCTGGTCTGGGAAGATCCCACATGCCGCAGAGCAACTAAGCCCATGCACCGCAACTACTGAGTGCGTTCTAGAGCCCTCAAGCCACAACTACTGAAGCCCGCACACTCTAGGGCCCGAGTGCCGCAACTACTGAGCCCACATGCTGCAACTACTGAAGCCCGCATGCCTGGAGCCCATGCACCGCAACAGAAGAAGTCACTGCAATGAGAAGCCCACGCACCACAAAGAAGAGTAGACCCCGCTCGCCACAACTAGAGAAAGCCCACACAGCAATAAAGACCCAATGCAACCAAAAAAAAAAAACAAAAAACCTACTTTATAAAAAGAAACACGTGCTTGTATATGTAGGGAATAATAAATACAGTAACAGCTTACTCATCTAGACCCTGGAGAGCTGATATATGATATATTCAACCCTTCAAAACACAGACTGTATTCCTGGGTGGAGGAACGCACTCACACAGCTATACATTTAACCACTCATTTGGAGATATATTGATTCTAATGGAGCATATACACATATAATTCTGGACATGTTTGATTTTTCTAGTTTCCCAGTCCACAGTAGATAAGAAACAGCAGACTTAGCAGGGGTGTGGCAGGGAGCTGTTGGAGAGTCACAGTGTTGCTAGTCAAGGAGATATCTGATGGTTGGAGCTGCTAGGACTGAGTGGTATCCCGATTCTTGCTGTCATTTATTTAACACTGATAATGGGTAAGGTGCTGTACTAGGCACTCCATATGTCATGTCTCATTCAATCATGACAATACCCCTATTAAGTCAGGGCTATTGTTTTCTGCATTTTATAGATGGGAAAACTGAAGTTTAAGGGTGATGTCAAGTTATTATGAAAGGGTTGTATGTTCGTTAACACCTGTTTTATAAAACAGGTTAGTAGATAATATCATTTAGAAATGCTTCCTTCAAAAGTGGCTTACCAGAGACTTTGTAGGCTCAAAGGGATAAGAAGAAAGTTGAGTTACAGGATCTATCCTATTCCCTGACCGGGCATGACAAGATGGCCCTGTGATGCCTTCTGGGTCTGAGAGTCTGTATTCTCGGAGGCCTGGGCCTCTAAGGTCATAGAACTTTATAAATGGTTCTGAGGAGGTTGTCTAGTGGCACTGCCAGTGTCCCTGCTGGATGCCTTCAGGGTCCCTCGTCAGGGCCCAAGAGGGGAATTCTGGGACAGCAGCTGACCATGCAGTCTCTCCTCAGAGCGACTGATAATAATAGACCCCGTGTCTCCGTCGTGTGTCTGATTCCTACAGCTACATTTGTCCAGCCAACCTGGCATCCTCGGCTGGAAGGACACGAGAGCCACTGCTACTTTGGGTGCCTGTAGGCCTCAGCCGCCTGAATCCCCTGTCTCAAGATTACATGGACACATTCAAAGAACTCTTTCTTTGAAGAAGGACATCATCTTTGGACTTGAGGTCAGATGTAGGAATTACTGAGGCTCCTGCTCGCATTCGCTCCCCTACCCTTGGTTCAGCTGGTTGAAAGAAGAAGCCATGGGCTTGAATGTTTTCTTAGCCTTGGCAAGCAAGCACATGGGGGAAAAATCCAGTGTTGGTTTTCTTCTCTCACAGTGGCATATTATGAGGCCCTTCTGGATCCCTCACAGTGAGGGTGGATATGGTATTGGGAAGGATAAATGTTTGTCAAGACTGTCAGAAGTCACTGAGGTGATGTGGTTTTCATAGGTAGGGTATGTGAATGTGTGTATGTGTGTGTGTGTGTGTGTGTGTGTGTTAGTTCTTTGTGTTTTGGTTTTTTTTAACATCTTTATTGGAGTATAATTGCTTTACAATGGTGTGTCAGTTTCTGCTGTATAACAAAGTGAATCAGCTATACATACACATATATCCCCATATCTCTTCCCTCTTGCGTCTCCCTCCCTCCCACTCTCCCTATCCCACCCCTCTAGGTGGTCACAAAGCACGGAGCTGATCTCCCTGTGTTATGCGGCTGCTTCCCACTAGCTATCTATTTTGTGTGTTAGTTCTTGAATATCTTCACAACCTGATGCAGTCCCCCGAGGCCTGAAATTAAGTTGAAATCATCCATGCCTCTGAATGCTGATATCTCCAAAGAGCTCAGGAATGTCATGGTTTCCTGGAACTCAGACCTATGATGTGAAATGCTTCAGTTTCTGACTCTTGGGATTCTAATGCGCCCATTGTTCTTTCTGGCCTGGAATTGACCCTTGCATCCATTCGACAAACACTCGCTGCATCAGGCAAGGAAGAGGCATGAGGAAGAAAATCCAGATATCAAAATTGGCCTTTGAAAGATAGAATTAATTACTGGATTCAAATCCTCCACAAAACTGAGGGCATAGTGTTCCCTTTCAAAGACAGTTCTTTTATTTTTAGACTTTACAGTGTATAAAGACCAAATATACACCCATAAGGGTGTGGTGTTGGCTGCTGCTTAGGCGAAATCACAAAGGAAAGGACGCTGGATTTCTCCACTTTCCTTTTTCGTAACCTTTTATCACCTCTTAGTGACTCCCCTGCCCCAGATGTCCCTGCTCTTAGGACATTCTCTCCCAAAAGGGAAAAAAAAGGAAGCTGTGGAATAAATTAACTCAAAGGGAAAGAATTAGGAATGTGTTGAAATGTTTTACACCACCCAGAAGCAATACATTTTTTTTTTTAATTTTTTTTTATTAGTTTCTGCTTTACGACAGCAATACATTTTTAAAAGACAGCCTCTGAAGAGGGGACACTTTGAGGAACAAGTTTCCCTTTTTTTTTTGGTTGGGGGGAATCCAAGAGCTTCAAATCAAGGAGAATTGGAGAATTCCCTAAATTATGTTTCCATGAGAATCAGCTGGAGGTAAACATGGCTTTCCCCTGCCTTACTCCTGACCTTGGAATCACTGGTCTAGGGAATCATGCACTCTGCACCCACACAAAGCTGAAGTTTGTGTGGAGTTGTGGAAAGTTCTTCTTAGGGAACAACAGGTCTGTGTTCCAGTCCTGACTCTGTTACTTGACAAGTGGCTTGAGCTAATCATTTAGCCTCTGTGAGTCTCACCTATAAATTGGATTAATTATCCTGTTTTTGCAGGGTTGTTGTGAGGCTTGGAAATCACACATGTGAAGGCTTGGCACACAAAAGATCCTCAGATCTAAGGCTGAGTGTTCCATTAATGACAGTTCTTAATAGCTCTTGAGTAAGAATTTGCACGTCAGTTGTCTTTGTATTGTTTCAAATGGGTGTTCAGAGTCTATTTAAAAATTTTATTTAAATGCTTTCAAACACACATGAAAGTACAGAAAATGGTATAATAACTCTCCCTGTATGTATTACCTAGCTTCTATAAGGATCAACATATTGCCTTGCCTTTTTGTAATTTTGTTCAATTTTTTAAATGATAAGAGATGTAACAATTCCTATGGTAACCTATGCTTGGTATTTTTTAAGCATTCTGAGAGCCGATGCTACCTTTTTTGGGAAGGTGAAAAAAGCACGCTAGAAAAACCCAGTGGTATGTCAGCACCCTGATGACAGATGAACATAGTGACTCTCCTTTTTTTTTTTTTTTTTTTTTTTTCCAGTACGCGGGCCTCTCACTGTAGTGGCCTCTCCCGTTGCGGAGCACAGGCTCCGGACGCGCAGGCTCAGCGGCCATGGCTCACGGGCCCAGCCGCTCCACGGCATGTGGGATCTTCCCAGACCGGGGCATGAACCCATGTCCCCTGCATCAGCAGGCGGACTCTCAACCACTGCACCACCAGGGAAGCCCGACTCTCCTTTTGACTGTATAAAATTCATCATCTTGACCAGCCCCTGAGTCCACAAGGTATGTCCACAAGCAAGCCGACTGCCTGGACCATAGTTAACCCCGTCGTTGGCATTGTAGCGTTAACTCCAACTGAGACAGATGTGTTTCCAAAAAGCACAGAGAGACTTGCTGCTCTGAGCACAGGAAGTGCGATAACTGGAAAAACTATAAAGTGGGATCATGTCTACCCATTCCTCCAGCTGGACTGCATGTTTTATGCAGAACACTATGTCAGAGCAGCTTCTCCTTGGGGGTAAAGAAAGCGCTATGAGACTGAAAGCCTGGGTCTGGCGTGCTGGGAGGAAGGTCTGTTATTCCAGAATGTGAGACTGTTCATGACAGACCCGGGGACGTGAGCACGTTTACAAGGTGACCTGTGTCACTTGTCATTAGTTTCTAAGGCTCAGAGTTCTTGAATCACCAGTCTGATGTACTAATACCCCCAGTGAGAACTCACAGCTCCTAATGTTTATTTATTAAAAAGTTAACCACTGGGCTTCCCTGGTGGCGCAGTGGTTGGGAGTCCGCCTGCCGATGCAGGGGACGTGAGTTCAACGGCCACAACAGTGAGAAGCCCGCGTATCGCCAAAAAATAAAATAAAATAAAATAAATAAAAAATAAATAAAAGTTAACCACTGAATGGAAAACAGACCAACCTATAAAGAGAGACCATACCCCAAACAAACAAACAGCGTTGTTCAAAACTCAGCTCTGCTGACTGTTCAGAGTAGAAATCAGAATTCGGCATCATCTAGGTCTCATTCTATGAACCCAGGGCAGAGGACAACTCCTGGGGTGTCGGGAAGGATGTGCTGCAGAGTCCCTGAAGTCAGGGAATCTGGGACCCATGAAGAGAGGGTGCGGGGACTCAAGGTAAAGGCAGCGGTGTGTTTGGTTTGGTTGTTTTGTTTTTTTCTTGCCCTGCTCACCTCAGGAACACATATAGTCAGACACCTGGCCCAAAGAAGGCTGAAAGGCACCTGATCCCACTGCGTGCCTGCCTGGCCTTCTAGAAGGGACGGCTTTCCCATGGTGGAAGCTGGCTTATTGTAAAACTCACCAGAGCTCGCATTCCTGCGGGGTCACTAGCCTGCCTGCCAGCCTGCCTGTCTGCCTGCCTGACTCCCTCCCTAGAAGTAGATAATCCCCCGAAACAATGTGCTGTGACTGCAAAGTGATGAGACTTATCTCCTGAAGCCAGACCTGGAAGTCTGTCTCCTTACTGTGCAGTCACACTGGGCAGGTGACACACTTGGAACACCTCGGAGGACAGAGAGGTCAAAAAGGTGTCGCTTTTTACTTAAAGCACTGAAACCTGTTAATCATGGTTAAGAGCAGGGAGGGAGAAGAATGAAGGACAGAAAGGAGAGGAAGAGGGAAGGAAGGAAGTTTCCTTTAAATTGTGGGAGAGTCTTGGGGATACAATCCCTTAATGATGCCACATCTTGCCCTGACAGTCTTTGAGCTCGTTATGTCTTTTTTTTTTTAATTGAGGTATAGTGATGTATAGTAGTGTAAAAGTTACAAGTGTACAACATAGTGCTTCACAATTTTTAAAGGTCATACTCCATTTATAGTTATTATAAAATATTGGCTATGTTTCCTGTGCTGTATAATATATCCTTGTAGTTTACTTTATATGTAATAGTTTGTACCTTCCACTCCCTCCTCCACCATCTTGCCCCTCCCGCCTTCCCTCTCCCCACTGGTAACCACTAGTTTGTTCTCTACATCTGTGAGTCTGCTTCTTTTTTGTTATGTTAGTTTTATTTTTTAGATTCTACATATAAGTGATATCATACAGTATTTGTCTTTAACTTATTTCACTTAGTGTAATACACTCCAAGTCCATCCATGTTACTGCAAATGCATTATTATTATTATTTTTTATGGCTGAGTAGTATTCTGTTGTATACATGTGCCACATCTTCTTTAACCATTCATCTGTTGATGGACACTTACGTTGCTTCCATATCTTGGCAATTGTAAGTAATGCTGCTATGAACATTGGGGTTCATGTATCTTTTTGAATTCATGTTTTCATTTTCTTCGGATATATATACCCCAGAGTGGAATTTTTGGGTCATATGGTGGTTCTATTTTTCGTTTTTTGAGAAACCTCCATACTGTTTTCCAAAGCGGCTGTACCAATCTACATTCCCATCATCAATACTGTACAAGGGTTCCCTTTTCTCCACATCCTCACCAACATTTGTTATTTGTGTTCTTTTTTGATAACCATTCTGACAGGAGTAAGGTGATATCTCATTGTGGTTTCTATGTCTTAGCTTCATACAGAGTTTACCTTTACATTTTTTATTACTATAGTGACAACATGGCTTTCTCTCACACCTTGTGTTTTAAAGGCATTATAAATGCCTTTAAAATTCATTATAAATCATCTCATCATAATATTAGTTATTTCCCCAAGTGAAGAAAAACATTGGACAAAATGGGAGATAGAAATTTAACCATTAACTCCCACCCCTCCCCCATCTCTGTCAGTAGTCACAGGACCAAATGCAGTTCATGTTCCACGCCCTACTTAGCAGAGCAGACATCACCATATCAGGTAATGGCAGCTTCCACCTGAAGTATCTGGACAAGTGCCCACAGCCACTGGCTGCCCATGGCTTCTTGGAAAATAAATGCCTGCCAGGGGTAACTTTTTGTGTTTTTTTCTGTGTGAATGAAACTCAGCAGTTCTGGGAACCTTTTGCCCACGTTTGGTAGGTCATTCCTCCCTTGAAGGGATCTCAATAAGGAACCAGAAGAAAGGGCTCCTTCTCTCCCAAAGCCTCTGCCCAAATGTGTCTCTCCTGGGCCACCTGGCCCTCCTCAGCCCTGTGCCTTTGTTCAGCTGGTGTTGACATCAGGTTAATTACACGGTCCTGTGTTTATACGTGGATCTCCTAAAAGGCAGGCAGCAAGTTACCTGCGTGAAGGCAAGTTGTAAAGCTCATTTACTTGTCTTTCCACCTAAGTGGGCTTTCCAATCTCTGACTGGTGGGTAAAATTCATACACATCCCTAGGACACAGGTAAATAGCATCATCCTCTCTTTGTCAGTGAAGAAATGGGTGCGTGTTGGAACCGTCTGGTCCAGGGCCAATATATGATCAGGCCATTCAAGATGGCTATTCTTTTGCCTTCTGTATATCCCCTGCTCAACCAGGTCCTGCTTCTCTCACATGACTACCCAGTTCTCTTAATTATAGGGCTTAATTAGTCCCTGGTAACTGAGTCCACCTGACATTAATTCCCCTCTATACATGGTAGTCTCCGCCCAGGAGTAGCGAGGATGGCTGCTACGTTCTGCTCTCTGTCTGCTGCACATTTGGGTAAGAGTCCCCATGTCTGATAAGCCATTGATGTCTCTGCTTTTCCTTCAGTCTCTAGACTGGACAACTACAAGGCTTGCAGGTCTGCAGTGTGCAGCCCAACAGCCAGGCAGCAAGTATGTTAGCCACAGGACCAAGCAGTACTCATGGGGTGAGGCTCATGGGCTTCTGCTCCCACACTGGGCGGTTCCACGTCTGAACAGAATGTATTCCTGGGGTGTCTCAAAACTTGACAAAAGGGGCTTCCCTGGTGGCGCAGTGGTTTAAAATCTGCCTGCCGATGCAGGGGATGCGGGTTCGTACCCCAGTCCGGGAAGATCCCACATGCCGTGGAGCGGCTGGACCCATGAGCCATGGCTGCTGAGCCTGTGCATCCGGAGCCTGTGCTCCACAACGGGAGAGGCCACTACAGTGAGAGGCCTGCGTACCACAAAAAAAAAAAAAAAAAAAAAAAAAAAAAAACTTGACAAAGGGAAGAAACGTGAAACAATGCACATCTTAAAAATGTAGCACTGGTTGAGTGCTCAGACCTTAGCTTGTCAAAGCCTCTAGCTCTGTATCAGAATTATTGAGGGCCAAGCTTTTGGTGGAATATATAAATTGGAAGCCTCACGAGGGCAGGGAATGTCAATACTTTCCTGGCTGCTGTATCCCCATTGCCTAGACATGTGCCTGGCTCACGGTAGGGGCTCAATAAATACTAGACGAAGGAGGAAGGAATCTGGACTGTGTTTTGTTAGCCTTCAGTGCGGATATCTGGGCCTTGCCTGGCTGGTGCCTTTGTGAGCCCTGCACCCCCCAGGGTGATGGTATTTGTAGTGTGGCTTTTGGGTGGGTCCCTCATATTCTCTCGTTCTTCTTTGTCTCTGACACAGTAAGACGATGGCCATTCGCGAACCAGGAAGAGAGTCCTCACCAGAGTCTGGCCAAGCTGGCACCCTAATCTCAGACTTCCAGCCTCCAGAACGGTGAGAAAATAAGTTTCTGCTGTTTAAGGCACCGAGCAATGGTATGCTGCTATGGTAGCCCCAGCTGACTAAGATAATACCCCACATCGGCTTTTCTCATACAAACTTGACTCAGGGTTAGGCTATTCATAGCCACACTGGTCACCCGGCCACAGGTCCTTAACAGAACAGTTCTGTACAGGACTTAAAAAAAAAAAAAAAGGAAGAAAGAAAGCCATGTCCTTACATTGTGCCTCATCTCTGCAAAACTGAGTGGAGACACAGGTTCTTATTAGGTACTCATTCAAAGGGCAGACATTGTTAGGACTGTAAGCAGGGCTTGGCAAGATGAGCCTTTTTCTAAGGGGCAGCGCTCTTAATTAGAGGGCATTTTGTTTCAGCAACACTCAGTGGATCATATGAGTGGGAATCATAACATCACTCCTCATTCCACATGCCAGGAAGTATGTGTGTCTCTCCACCTTTTCCCCTTAGGCAGCTTAGGTTACTTGTGGGAAAATTCTTATTTCCTGGACAGAAAATCTAAGGCAGGCAGATGGATGTTTGATAACCTGTAAGGGAAATATATTGGAGAATCTTAAATGGGGCAGGATTCTAGTATTAACCTTTTTTCAAAATCTTGAGTATTTCTTAAACACAAATATATCCTTCATTTTTCTTTGGAGGGTATTTTACAAAAGGCCTGGAAAGTATATGGTATGAAAAGGAATATCTTGAATCCTTCAGATCAGCTTTGGTCCCTACATCTTAGAAATCATGTGTTTCAAATAAATCTTGAATGCCTCTAGTCACTCCCAACTTGGCTTTGTACTTTCCTCCCAGGATTGGAGAGGGCACCTGCTCAAATGGCCCAGTCTAGGGGGCTCAGGGTTTTGTGCAGCTCTTGGAGGGAGAGTCTTGTGTGACTATCAGGCCCTTTTACTAAGAGTTAATATTTGGAAGTTTCCACTTGTAGAACCTGGGCCTGAGAAGAAACCCCTTGGCAGACTCAGCAAAGTTCTCCTGAACCTGTTCTGTTCCACACAGGACAACCCAGTCCCACAACATTCTTCCCCAGAGTCAGAAGTTCACTTAGGCCCTGGGTTTGCTGAGATCAGAGCAGGGAACTCTATGAAAGGCCACCCGGACTGAATTCCCTGGAGGTGGTATGTCTGGCGGGGAGGAAGTAGTGAGCTCACAATCGAGGCTGTCTTTGGACAGATGGCCCTGCAAGGGCAGCTTTCTCCAGGGCCTTCAGATCTAGAGGACCAGGCCCAAGGGTGCCTTCAGGACTGCTCTACGGGGGTGCTCGGGGCCAGCCATGCAGCCGGAGGTGGGGGCCAGCTGGGAGACTTGTCTAGGAAGCTGCACTTTCATAACACTTTAAGGCTGAGAAAACACTCACTGTCCATTTAAAGAATTGGCAAAGGTGACTCCAATGAGGATTAAAGGGGTCTAAACCCCAGAAGCCTCCCCTTGACATGGCACTGGCTCATGAAAGCCTACATGCAAGTTCTATATAAGGAACTGAGTAGCAAGCTTCTCTAAGAATTCTGAGAAATGTACTTTCTTGGACAATGAAGATGAATCTACTTCCTGTATTAAGACTGAAGAATCTTTTCCAATGGGAAAATTCACATGGTATCGCCTGTATCTCCCAGAATAGATAATGTCCAGAAAGCTCAAATGGCATTTTCATGTCTTCCTGGTGCCAAGCCAGTTAATGGGCAGCGAGAAATAGTCATAGCAACAGTCATTACTAAAGTTTCCCACACAGCTGAATCTAATTAATTAGGCCTAGCTGAGCCTGCCAGCCATACCCGGGACCCAGCGAATAACCCATAGAGGATTTAGAAACACCCTTTTGACAAACACTCATTTATTACCACCTGTATTCAGTGAATCACCTCTACAGCAGATACCACCTGACAGAACTTCCTCAAAAGAGGGCACTTTATGAACTGAAAGTCAAACACCACTTCTTCATTTTTCATTAAGAATATCTCTCTATTCTCTTAATAGCCATAGCAATGGTGCTTGACACTCTTCAAACCACTTTACAAATATTAATTTCTATTCCACTTTGACCCATAGTTTGCTCAGAACTAAGGATAATGTGATTTTTGTTCGGGCCCAAATCAAAGAACTGGATGGTTTCTACCAGCACCATTTGTTTTCCTCAAAATTGTGTGTTTTCTCTCTGAGGCCTGTAAAGTATTCCCAGAATGTGTTAGAAACTCCTCTGAGCAACTCCCATCCCCCTTCTTGGAGGGCTCTGGAAAGTTATTCCAGAGCAAACTCACATCCACGGGTAACAAAGGTACCTTTGAAGCCAGGGTTTCACTTAACACACACATGTTGAGTGTCAATTCCGTGCCAGGTTCTGTTCAAAGTACTGGGTTGTCATGCTTCCTGTTCTCCCAAGGCTTACCCTCTAGTGAGGGGTGGCAGGGTTGGGGGAGAGAATAAACAAAGAAGCAAAGTAATTTTCTGATAGCGATAAGTGACGGTGATACACAAAGGATAGTGGGCTAGAGTGTGCTTGGGGATGTGTGTTTTGGGTGGTCAGGGAAGCTTTGTGGAGGGAATAACATTTGAGTTGAGACCTGAGTGATAATATTATTTCAATTGTGTTATATTCTGATATTCTCTATATTTAAAGCAATTCCACAAACACAAACTCAAATAGAGCAAAGAGACTGATTAGGAGAGCATTGCTCTTTCATACTTTTTTTTTTTTTTTTTTGAGTTGGGAGGTATGCAAGGAATGCTTGTAAATTGGTTCAGTCTCTAAGGAGGTCAAAATTGCAATATCTACTAAAATTAAAAGTACATTATTGGGTACTCCCTGGTGGTCCAGTGGTTAGGACTTGGTGCTTTCACTCTGGAGCCCTGGGTTCGATCCCTGGTGGGGGAACTAAGATCCCACAAGCTGTACTGCATGGCCAAAAGAAAAGAATTATCCTTAGACTCAATAATCCCACTTGTAGGAGTTTAATCTATGGAAACAATGGCATATATGCAGGAAGATATATGGGTATCTATCTATCTATCTATCTATATGGATATTTACCACAGCATAGCTTATAATAACAAAAGACTGTAAACAACCCAGAAGTTCATCACTAAGAGATTGGCTAAGTAAATTATGGAACATTCATATGAGAGAAATTTCTTGTCATAAAGAAGAATGAGGTTGAGCTCCAAGATAAATTTAAGCAAGGAAAACACATGCAAGAATTATGTTCAATATGCTATCATCTTTGAAAAATATATATATATACACATTATCTTTGGAAGGGTATACAAGAAACTAAGTTTTTGCCTCAACTGGGGTTAGGGGAGAATTAGGGAAACTCTATATATTCTCTTGTAACTTTTGCATTTTTTACTTGTGCATGTCTTAGCTATTTGATAAACATGTTGAAAAATAGAGCATTGCAGTATAATTATATATAATCTTCATACACAGTTCTTTTCATGTGTACTTATACATCATAGTTCTGGCTGGAATTAATTTCAAATGTTAAAAGTGGAAAAGCTCCTGGACTTCCCTGGTGGTACAGTGGTTAAGGATCCGCCTTCCAATGCAGGTTTGAGCCCTGGTCCTGGAAGATCCCACATGCCACAGAGCAACTAAGCCCCTGCACCACAACTACTGAGCCTGTGCTCTAGAGCTCGCAAGCCACAACAACTGAGCCCGTGTGCCACAACTACTGAAGCCCACGTGCCCTAGAGCCTGTGCTCCACAACAAGAGAAACCACCACAATGAGAAGCCTGCGCACCACAGCGAAGAGTAGACCCCACTAACCGCAGCTAGAGAAAGCCTGAACGCAGCCAGAAAGACCCAACGCAGCCAAAAATAAATTTATTTTTTTAAAAAAGTGGAAAAGCTCCTAAAATCAGTGTGTAATAGTCTTCTTGGCTGGTTCAATATGTGGGCATTTCTTAGGTGTAAATATGGCTTCTGTAAGAGGGAGTTTAGGAAATGTTTCAGGAAAGGCATTTTCTCTTAGGATGGACCTCCTTTTTTTGGAAGACAGTGCATTCATTTCTAATCCATTCGAAGATTTGAACAACTAACCTGACCAATGTTCAGATAAAGAATTGGAAAAAGACTTTTCTTGAAAAATACTGTCTAATGCATATACGATATTACAATTTTCTTCTAAGTTATAAGAGGCCTTGGTTTCTAAGAATGAACTTGTTCCAGCAGGAAGGTCTTTCTTAGCTCTCACAGCTATTTCATGTTCTGGGCCATTTATAATTATGGCCCGATAAGGGTCTTCAGCAACCAGTAAAATTTTTAAAGAAATACGATGGAAATCAAATGTTTTTCAGATGTCTGTGTTCGGAGCATAGTCTCTGTGGTTTCCTACATTCCTGTGCCACGGAGGACAGCAAATAATACTTACAACCTCTATTCCTCATGGTAATAAAATCTGCCCCATGTTAAATAAATCATTTATGCATATAAAAGTTTATTGAAAAGAATTTGCCATCGATAATCTGCAAGAGCCATGGAAATGACATTCAGTATCTATTTTAAAAATGCATTAAATATGCATCTAGCAGAAGCATGAGGAATTAACTTGCTTGCAGGCAGAATTTCCATCAGCTGCAAGGTCGCTGTGAGAATCCATGCTGAGGCAGAGGCTGGGGAACTGGCAGAGTGACCTGAGGTCTGAGTCCCAGTGCGGCTGCCGGAAGGAGAAATGGCTCATTAGAAAAAACCGTGATAAAACCCCAGGGAACAGCTGCATGTGAAGCTGAGTCAGAGCACAGCCTGACCAAGGAGGGCACACGAGACAGAAATGGCTCACCTTCAACCCGTGGCAGCAGCTTTGAATGCTCCATTCAAGAAGAGGATGCCATCCAGTCTTGGCAGAGTTTTCCTGCTCTGGGAAGCCGGTACAGATGAGAGGTGTTTCCGAAAAAACTCTGGACTCCCAGGCCATTGGGCTTGCACTGCAGCACAAGCCCCAGGGGAGAAGGCCAGAGTCAATATCAGCGGAGGCCTTTCCAGCCGGCAAGTTATCCATTAAAAAGTGGGTCACCGGAGAGGACTGGGCTGACTCCAGATCAGGGTCCCCTGTCCTCGTGATCAGGTTTCAGGGCAGGCTTTGGTGGCCCTTGAAGACACACACCCTCTGGTATTCTTGGAGGAGGGAGGGAAAAGGTTGTGGTGCGGGCACTGGCTAGTGGAGGTGGAGAGAGAGAAACCTGAGAAAGAATAATTCACACGACTCTAGAAATCAAGACTGAGATTGGCTGTCACAATGAATGGCTGCTCTTAGAAGCAGTAAATATGTGTGAGAGTCCTGTGGAGATGCAGGAGTGTGAATAATCTTGAGTTTCGACTTGTACTTTCCACCTTCTATTTTTGAGAACCCTCTCTGCAGTCAGCCTGGAATCAGATGACTTTCTTGATGAGGCATATTATGTCATTAAGGTCAAGGTCTTCAGTATTAAAGACAGATGTATTAATTCTTCATTTGCCTTAGAATCATGGAGTTAGAAGTCTTAGTAGAGATCTGACCCACTCATTTTACAGATGAGGAAACTGAGGCCTAGAAGGGCTGGGTAACTTGGATAAAGCTATCAGAAAAGCTGGGACTAGAGTTTAGCTTTTCTTTCTCCAAGCAGAGTCCTTTGCTACTTGAAAAGTAACATTAATTTCCTACTTTTACATTTTACTCACACCTCTGTTCACTCCGTTTCAAACTGTGTGGTCCATTTCCCTATCCCAAAGAGAAGTGAATATGTTGATTCAGCAGGAATTTTCAGAGCTAGCACAAACCTATATATAAGGCTCACGAAGATTAGTGTGACTGAAAGAATCTTAGCTGACAAGTAATATCCAGGTTTAACAACACTTGAGATATATAAAATGATAACAGCTCAAACATATGAAATACAGAAGATAGGATTAGCCTTTGTTTTCAGGGGAAGCCATGCCTGCTTGAGGACTACATGTCATCAGCTGGCTGATATCTTGATATGGTCTGGGATTCTGCCCTTAATCATTGTAGGTAATATTTATGCAGTGCCAAGTGAAAAGTGATTTGGCCTTTTCCAGTTCAATAAGTCTGAACAAACCACATAATTTGGCATGAAATAGGTTGTGTTTTACCAGAATTTTCCAGTTCTGCAGTCTGTGTTGATCAAATCAACTAAATAATTGCCAGTCTGGCTATCTGTGGAAAAAACGCAATTAAAAAAACTGGTTGCTTACCTTGCATCTCCTTATGTAGCACATCTCCTGGTGATGGTGAAATATCCCTTTCTCCTGAGTCATAGTAATTTCCTCCCTCCCTCACTTGGGGTGGTGCTGAGATGCACAGGGACACTTTAGAGACATACACTGACTTATATTTTTATGTGTCTGTCTTATTTTAGTTAATCTTAAATTAACCTTATTCCTTAAGAAAGAGTCCCAAATCTTGTGGCACTTCTTTACCTCTGCATTCATTCACTCAGCAAACATTATTTGAGTGTTCATGACACCTGGTTTCTAAGAAAAGAAAAAACAAAAAGGGTACTAACGATATAAAGATACCCTCATGGAGCTAGCTCCCAGTCTACTGGTAGAGACATATCTTTTATTAAATCATAACAACAGAGTGTGGTAAGAGCACAACAGACTTTGGATGGATGGTGATTAGAAAGTCTGTCAAAGCCCAAGCCCTATTCTATTTCTTCTTCCATTGGTTCACCTCTGTAGTCTTTGACCTTCATCCTTGAAGGCCACCATCACATTGCCGCCCCCCACGCCCAACAATCTGAAAGTTGGCTAGTGTTAGAGGCTGTAAAGCTCCCACAACCCGCTCCTTCACTTCACCACCCATTTTTATCCCAATGATCTGCTTTCACAGCCAGATGTGCAATAGTTTTGAGTGAAGATCTCCAGAGTGGGGTGTAAACAATGATCAACTGAGATGAAAGACAAAAATTTGGAACATCTATTTACATTCACTTTTTATCTAAAGGTATTTAAGAAAAATCTTGTTTCCCCAACTTTGAACTTTGACACTGGCACCCTCATCAGGCCTGTCTGTTGGATGGGGATACATCACATACAGTTAGACATAGTACCCTCGGGAAAAAGTGAGAGGTTCCCAGAGGAGATGGAGGCACTAACACTCTTTTCCATTTTGGAGTAACATACGGCAGGTTATCTGCACTTCGTTGAGTGGATTTAAGGATTATACCACCCTAAGTCTTGCATCTGCAAAGCATGGCCACATCCAAATCCCACCTGATACCTGTTTTTGTAAATAAAGTTTTATTTACACAACATGCTCCTTGGTTTAATATTATCTATTTAGTATCATCAACAGCTGAGTTGAGTAGTTGCAATAGAGACTGTATGGCCTGGAAAACCTAATATATTTACTATCAAGGCCTTTACAGAAAACATTTGCCAAACCCTGTCTAAATAGTTTTATTTTTGTAAAATTTTATAAGATAGGTATGGGAGGATTGTGGCCATGAAAATCTTTGTCTCTTATCTAGATTCACTGGTTATCTCATGATAAAATGCTTAAAAGAAAGGTAGCATTAAAGATGAGTTATACAGGGGCTTTCCTGGTGGCACAGTGGTTGAGAGTCTGCCTGCTGATACAGGGGACACGGGTTCGTGCCCTGGTCCAGGAAGATCCCACATGCCGCGGAGTGGCTGGGCCCGTGAGCCATGGCCGCTGAGCCTGCGCGTCCGGAGCCTTTGCTCCGCAACGGCAGAGGCCACAGCGGTGAGAGGCCCGCGTACCGCAAAAAAAAAAAAAGAAAAAGATGAGTTATACATTCTTATTTTTATGAAAACACTAATGTTTCAAAGTTTCTGACTTTTTCTTCTGATGACAAGTAGCTGACGCTAGTGACTTAGAAGACATTTTTGAAAAAACACAAAACAAACATTTTTGTCTTTTCAAATGACACTGTCTTTTCACTTTCAAGTGATGCATAAGAAATACTTATCTATTTCACAAGACATACTTTGGAGAGAATATTTTGAAAAAGAATATTTTGATGTGTTTCCATTTTATGTGATTCTATTTCTAAAAAAAAGTATATCACATAAAAATATTTTCGTGCATTCTTAGAAACAGTCGGAAATGAAATTTTCCGTTTAAAAGTCATCTAAATGAAGAGTTTCGATGGAATTTGAAGCCATAGGTTAAAAATATAAAAATACAACACTTCTCTATTAGTTTGCAAGAATGACTGACATCTGGAAATATGAATATTTACTAGCTGAATTTCAACAGAAATCTTTGTCTAGGAGGTTAAGAATGAAAAAAATGGGTATCATGATTTAGTAAGCTTAGTCAGTGATAGACATCTTCCATTTGAATATATTCATGATATAATTTTTCCAGCTACTATTATTAATTTTTAGTAAGAACAAAAAATTTATGTATATTTAATAAATATAAAAACACTACATTTCTTGTTTTTAAAACAGTTTTTAAATTTAATTTTTATATTAGAGTATAGTTGATTTACAATGTTGTGTTAGTTTCAGGTGTACAGCAAAGTGATTCAGTTATACCTATATCCATTCTTTTTCAGATTCTTTTCCCATATAGGTTATTACAGAATATTGAATAGAGTTCCCTGTGCTATACAGTAGGTCCTTGTTGGTTATCTATTTTATATCTAGTAATGTGTATATGTTAATCCCAAATTCCTAATTTATCCCTCCCCCCACCTTTCCCCTTTGGTAATCATAAATTTGTTTTCAATATCTGTAAGTCCGTTTCTGTTTTGTAAATAAGTTTATATCATTTTTTTAGATTCCACATATAAGTGGTATCATATGGCATTTGTCTTTCTCTGTCTGACTTACTTCACTTAGTATGATAATCTCTATGTCCATCCATGTTGCTACAATGGCATTATTTCATTCTTTTTCATGGTTGAGTAATATTCCATTGTATATATGTACCACATCTTCTTTATCCGTTCCTCTGTCCATGGACATTTAGGTTGCTTCTATGTCTCGGCTATTGTAAATAGTGCTACAGTGAACATTGGGGTGCATATATCTTTTCAAATTATGGTTTTCTCTGGATATATGCCCAGGAGTGGGATATGGTAGGTCTGTTTTTATTTTTTTAAGGAACCTCCATACTGTTCTCCATAATTGTACCAATTTACATTCCCACCAACAGTGTAGGAGGGCTCCCTTTTCTCCACACCCTCTCCAGCATTTATTGTTTGTAAACTTTTTGATGATGGTCATTCTGACTGGTGTGAAGTGATACCTCATTGTAGTTTTGATTTGCATTTCTCTAATAATTAGTGATGTTGAGCATCTTTTCATGTGTTTTTTGGCCATCTGTATGTCTTCTTTGGAGAAATGTCTATTTGGATCTTATACCCATTTTTTGACTGGGGTGTTTGTTTTTTTTAATATTGAGCTGCTTGAATTGTTTGTATGTTTTGGAGATTAATCCTTTGTTGGTCACTTCATTTGCAAATATCTTCTCCCATTGTGTGGGTTGTCTTTTCTTTTTGTTTATGGTTTCCTTTGCTGTGCAAAAGCTTACAAGTTTCATTAGGTCCCATTTGTTTATTTTTGTTTTTATTTTCACTGCTCTAGGAGGTGGATCCAAAAAGATCTTGCTGCGATTTATGTCATAGAGTGTTCTGCCTATATTTTCCTCTAAGTGTTTTATAGTATCTGGCCTTACATTTAGGTCTTTAATCCACTTTGAGTTTATTTTTATGTATGGTATTAGGGTGTGTTCTAATTTCATTCTTTTACATATAGCTGTCCAGTTTTCCCAGCACCACTTATTGAAGAGACTGTCTTTTCTCCATTGTATATTCTTGCCTCCTTTTTCATAGATTAATTGACCATAAGTGCTTGCATTTATTTCTGAGCTTTCTATCCTGTTCCATTGATCTATATTTCTGTTTTGTGCCAGTACCATACTGTCTTGATTACTGTAGCTTTGTAGTATAGTCTGAAGTCAGGGAGCCAGATTCCTCCAGCTCTGTTTTTCTTTCTCAGGATTGCTTTGGCTATTTGGGGTCTTTTGTGTTTCCATGCAAATTTAAAATTTTTTTGTCCTCTGAAAAATGCCTTTGGTAATTTGGATTGCATTGAATCTGTAGATTATCTTGGTAGTATAGTCATTTTCATAATATTGATTCTTCCAATCCAAGAACATGGTATATCTTTCCATCTGTTTGTGTCATCTTCAATTTCTTTCATCAACATCTTATAGTTTTCAGAGTACAGGTCTTTTTCCTCCTTAGGTAGGTTTATCCCTAGGTATTTTATTCTTTTTTGATGCAATGGTAAATGGGATTGTTTCCTTAATTTCTCTTTCTAATCTTTAGTGTATAGAAATGCAAGAGATTTCTGTTTATTAATTTAGTATCCTACAATTTAACCAAATTCATTGATGAGTTCTAGTAGTTTTCTGGTAGCATCTTTAGGATTTTCCATGTATAGTATCATGTCATCTGCAAACAGTGACAGTTTTACTTCTTTTCCAATTTGGATTCCTCTTATTTCTTTTTCTTCTCTGATTGCCATGGCTAGGACTTCCAAAACTAAGGAAGTTAAGAATGAAAAAATGACTATTATGATTTAGTAAGCTTAGTCGGTGATGGACATTTTCCATTTGGATATATTCGTGATATGCTTTTTCCAGCTACTATTATTATTTTTTAGTAAGAATAAAAATATTTGTGTACATTTAATAAATATAAAAACACTACATTTCTTGTTTTTAAAACATTTAAAAATTACTTCATCTCTTTCTTTTCTATTTTCATGTCTATTTTATAATGCATATAATTTATTAGTGGAGAAGATATGTACATTGTATATAATTTATAAGTAAATAAATATACAGAGATTGTGGTGCATGCCTCCAAAGCTTTTAATGATGGGAACGTATCATCACAGTGTTTGGAGACCGGTGGTTTTTGAGTGTGAGTTTGGAATTTAGCAGATAGGTTTAAATAGGGCTCTGCCACTCACTGGCTACATTCTCTTGATCTAAATAATTTATTATAGGTCTTATTTTCTCACTGTAAATTGAGATAAGGCCCGGCATTTAATACATAGTGTAGCACATAATAAATGTTAAGTAAATATCATAAATATTCAATAAACATTTCCAGCCTTCTCGGGTCATTCTTTTCTTTAATATTCCAATGAAGTAACTCAATTCCTCCCATCTCACTTTTTTATGAGAAGGCCAGCACATGCCCCTGAATTTCTGCAGAAGGTTCTTAAATTCTTTTGGTGGTTACATTTTCCTGGTGGTTGCTTGATATCTCTCTCCTTGCTTAGTTGTCCATCACCTGTAGTCTTCCATCCTATTCCTTCTCCACATGACTCCCAAGAGTGGACATAATCTCATTTCCAGCATTCCTTGAGACTCAAGGCTATCATAAGCCTTAAGACTTATGTGTGTGGATAACACAGGGTAAATACTGTTCTGAACAGGAATCAACTTAAAATTTCGGTATCACACAACGCCCTTCCTAAGTTCATGGACTGCTGTCCACTGCTGGGAATATCTTATCGATTCTGTACAGCTTTGGGCCTGGCCTGTCTCCCTGTTGTTGGCACTACTCTTTCCCTTCCGAGAACTTTCTGCCTTCTTAGCTCTTCCTTGAATCCCTGCCCCAGTTTCTCAGACAACTACAGGCTACTCTATCATGCCAAGGCCTTAAGCATAGCCGCAGTCTGAGCATTAAACTCCTCCAGGGTGCTATTCACACAGATGCGTGAATAACACTCCCTGGAGTTGTACAATAAGGCAGCCCTGACCCTCTCCGTCAAGCCATCAAGAGTGGAGGTGGTGAAAAGCTTCACTTTCAAAATCAAGAATCCATTAACATATCTTCCAAAAAAGAAGAAGAAGAAGAAGAAAACCATTCACCATAGGTCTCTATTTCTCACTAAACAATCAATAGAAGCTTTTGAATCTACTGTTTTTCTTTTCTGGCTCCAAAGTTATCAGATTGAATTCTGAGGCAGGGCTCAAGGTCAAAATTTTTGTACTTTTCTTGTGAGTCTTTGTAGTGGAGCTGGACACTATATAATTTATTAACCCTACTTTCTGTCTAGATCAAGTACTAGGTGTCTTTATTTTTTTCTCTTTCAACCGTCACCGCTACTGATAGCAACAATGCTATCATCACCATCACCACCATCATGACCTACATGACCACCTTGACGATGAGCATGACTCCACTACCACCGTCACCATATCATCTCCATCACCACCACATCACCACTGCTATCATCACAGTCAAATCAATATGAAGGGGGATTTCCTGGAGATCCAGTGTTTAGGATTCCATGCTCTCACTGCCAAGGGCCCAGGTTCGGTCCCTGGTCAGGGAACTAAAATCCCACAACCTGCACTGCGTGGCCAACAAAACAAAACAAAAACAAAAACACGAAGGACTGACATCATCACCCCGATGATCATAATCACTACCCCCATAGCCATCACTACCACCTCACTGGCTTTTCTGAGGTCCTGTGGCAATTCTATGAATACCCGCCAAAGCTCACTAGAGGTCTTTATTTTGTCTCTAGGTATGTCTGCAGCTTCTAACATTTTTTTTACTCGTTAGATACCCTCTTCTCCCATTTCTGGAGAGAAGACTAGAATAAAACCCATGTCCCAGTGCTGATCTCTTACATATCTGACATTGAGGCCTCTTCAGACTTGGGGCTGATCCTGAGCCTTGTCAAATATATGGTCATAGCTCTGTAATATAGTTTCTACCCTTTCCATCCTGTTGTCTTTCATTGTCTCCAGTGAAATGCCCTGTACTATTTCTTGGCTCTGGGGAACCCCACCACCATTGAGACAACTCTAACTCTTGAAAAAAAGGGATGGGGATTATTATAAGTGACCTCTTGCCTTTAGGGACTTCTTTAGGCCCTTGGCCACCCTATGACAGAAAATTCCAAAGTCAGAAAGTGTTTCCATCCACTTGGAACCCCAGTAAGAGACTGATCATCTGCCACTATTTTATCCAGTTGGATTCTCATCTATTCTGTCCTCTGATGGGAGGTTTCTATTGAACCAGAACAGCAAGGATGGGACTGCCTTTCAACTGGTGTGTCTATCAGTGCAATGATGGAAGCCTTCTCATAGTGGCCTCATGATCCACCACTGACCCCAAAGTGAAAAACATGCCTTCACAAGTAATGTCAGCCACAAGGACTTAGACTTCTTAAAGGTTTTCCGTTTTCTTTCTGAGTTGAACATAGTCTAATATACGATAGGGAGGGAAAGAAAATAAAATATTAACAAGTAATAATAGTACATTCCCTGTAATTAGGAGCACAGCTACAGTAGGAGCAAGAAGCAAAAATTTAATACAGTACCTGGACATCTCATGTAGCAAGTCAAATAAACTAACTATGGTTCAATTATTTACATTGAATGAAAAGTGATATACAGCATAGATGACCTCAGGCTAGTAGTAAGGTTTTATTGGAACACAGTGATTCTTATTCACTTACACATCATCTGGGGCTACTATTGTGCTACGATGGCAGGGTTCAGTAGCTGTGAGATTCTGTGTGACACACCAAGTCTAAAATATTTATTATCAAGCTCTTTATAGAAAAAGTTTGTTAACCCTTGCTCTAAATAATGAATACTTTTCTCTTCTTAGAGCTGAGAGGAAAGTGAATTAAACTGGTCTTTCTTTGTATCATAGAAGTAAAGGCTTAACCCCAATTAAGGCATTGGAAATAGGGAGTAGTTGAAGCAGGACTTCTATATATCCTGCTAGATCCGAGGGCATTTGGTCCTAACTAATAATAGAAAAAGTAGCCTTCCACCTTCCAACCCTCAGTCCAGTTTACTGTATTAAGAGATTGGAGTTGGGCTTCCCTGGTGGCGCAGTGGTTGAGGGTCCGCCTGCCGATGCAGGGGACACGGGTTCGTGCCCCGGTCCAGGAAGATCCCACATGCCGCGGAGCGGCTGGGCCCGTGAGCCATGGCCACTGAGCCTGCGCGTCCAGAGCCTGTGCTCCGCAACGGGAGAGGCCACAACAGTAAGAGGCCCACGTACCGCAAAAAAAAAAAAAAAAAAAGAGATTGGAGTCAAGACCCCAGATGATAATAAAGAGTCTCTTTGCTTTGCTTCCTTTGGGCAAATACCTCCTCAGAGATCTTGTGGGAAGGTGAAGTGATGGGTCCAAGGCAGAACGGGTCACACCCAAGATGGGGTATTCCTGAGTTTCTCAGTCAGATACTGCCTGGTAATACCTTAATTCCATGATATGTTTGTGTGCATTAATGGAGAAAGCTACTGAGTTTGCTTGCTGATAATAAGATAATTTAACTTTATCGTCTCCAAGTAGGCTTATCTCACTGCCACAAACTCAAGGCCTATAGTGTCCCAGCAAATTCTGAGGGATGAGTGTCCATTTCTGATGCTGCCCATTGCCAATCCTACCTCCCCTCCCAAATTCTGAGTGAGAACCCCAGCCTGCTGTAGCAGTTCCATAAAGCTGAGGGGTTGACATTGATGCTAAGAGATGGGGTAGACAGTTAACTTTTTGTGTGTGTGTGTGGTCAACTCTATTTTTTCTTTAATTGAAGTATGTTTTCATTATTTTCTACTTAGCTGTATTTTTTTAATGTTTGTAGTTTATAGTTTTAAAAATTGTGATTAGGAAGTAGGAGATCTTGAGTTTAAAACCAAAGAAACTGGATACTTTAACTTTACAGGGATTTATCCCTGCTCCCAAATATAGATCTTCAAGTTTGCCTCATTTGAGTCCTTGGACTCAAGTAACAAGAAGTCAGCTTTATTATTTATTTATTATTGTGCTAAACATTTTACATGAATTCTCTTTTATTCCTTATACAGCCCATGAGGTTATTTATTATAAGGAAACTGATGCTGACCTGCTAAAGTTACCCCACATGGAGATAATGGTGCTAAGATATGTTTCTGCGTTCCATGCTGCACGATCTTTTTGATGTCAGTCCATTATAAGGGCCAAAGTTTCATATTAAAAATAGCTCCACTTAGAATCTGGAAGTTTCACAGACCAGACAGTGGTAAATCCAGCTTTAAGTCAGTTTATAAGCTTTCTGAAGTAATGTTTTTCTTCCATAACCATTTGGTCTTTAAATAAATGGGTACTCAGGGTCTTTGTGAAATAGATCAAAAAACTTCCCCAAGGGGTGCTCTTTAATACAATTCCTTCATTTAACCTTGAAAACAATATTTGAGATAGATGATTGTTGGTTTTTCTCCCCAGTGGCCATTTTCCTTTTTCCTAACAAAACCCCAATCTTGTTCAGTTATGGGTCATCACTTGCTTAATGGATTAGTCCCCTGCCTTAGGGAGTGACTGTTGGTTAGTCCACATCTTTCGTAGTGATTCTGTACCCCTTGCCAGGGATTGGTTTAAGCATGCTCACCAGATGCAACCCAGGACAAAAGACAAAAATGGCAGTCAACTAGGAGGCTTTTGATAGATTTACTAACTCTTGAAAGAAAAAATAAAAGGCACTAGATGAGGATCACCCCTTCCTACTTTTGGATGTCACAAGTGAGATGTATTGTAGTATTCGGAGCCAGAGCACTTATTTTGTAATCATGAGGGGAGAACCAAGAGAATCATACAGAATCCTGGGAGCTGTTGCACCTTTGAATTAATCAGTGTTGGAATAACCTGTTCTGGATTTCTGTTATGAGAGATTAAGAATTCATTGTATTCATTATGATTTAAGACATCTTTATGTATTTTTACCGCAATAAACTGATTTCCTTGACCCTCTCCACAAGACTCTTTGGAGGAAGGTGTAACAGAGAAAAGCAAAGCTAAACGGATGTTCATTCCTTCAAAACAAAGCTCCAAATGAGGTCCTCTGTTAAGAAGTTCCTGATTACAGAAAAATAGGAGCTGGTTAAGAGTGGAGTTAATCTTGCAGTTTGAGGCAGTAAAAAGACAAGGGTTTCTGATATTCCTTAACAAGGGGCTGAGGAAAGCTCTGTACCTTGCTAAGTTAAAGGAAGCTACTTTATATCCTGGAGCAGTACCCTTTCAAGGAGGAATTCCCTGGGTTCTAGGAGCTAGTCAACAAATGTTTTCTAAATAGATGTGTACTGTTTCCTAGCAGGAACAAAAGATCACTCAAAAGAGGCTTGAATCTTCAAAGTAAACCCACTATTAGACAATCTCAGTGCTAACATTTTTCATCCCTACATCTTTTTCACCAACCATTTCTCAAAAGCAATTTGCTTTCTCTCCCGTCTTTCATGAAGACTGGGCTATCTGACCAACTACAGTGCTTGTCTTTATTCAGTCTTTAAATACCTCTTAGAAGCAGCCTTATTTTAAGTGAGGTTTGTCTTTGGTATGCGTGTATACCACTCCTGGGAAGCCACGGGCGGCCTACTCTCTTGGGATTGCACATAACCTTTAAAAAATTTCCAACAAGCGTTGGAATTTTTCATATTTGTAGTGTTCTTTTTAATTACTGATTTATATTAGAACAGCTTCCTGATGATTCTTCAATATAGTTTCTATTATATTTACTTCTTGTATTAGCTTCCTATTGCTGTTGTTACAAATTACCCAACTTGTAGCTTAAAATAACACAAATGTATTATCTTAAAAAGTTCTGGAGGCCAGAATTCCTAAAGTCAAGGTGTCAGCAGGGCTGCGTTCCTTCTGGAGGCTCTAAGGGAGCATGTTTCCTTACCTTTTCTAGCTCCTAAAGGCCACCTGCCTTCTTTGGCTCATGGCCTCATCCTCCATCTTCACAGTCAGCACCATAACATCTTCCAATCTCTTTCTGACCTTCTGCCTCACTCTTACAAGAACTCTTGTGATTACATTGGGCATCCTAGGATAATCCAGAATCATCTCCCCATCTCAAGACCCTTAATCATGTCTGCAGAGCCTTGTTTGCCATATAACATATTCACAGGTTCCTGGGATTAGGACTTGGATATTTGGGGGACGTTATTCAGCCTACCCTACTACTACTTCTATTATTACTATCACTGGCTAAAATCTGATTGTATACCATGAGCCAGGCACTGTGCTGCTTTACATTCTTTATCTCAGTCCACAAGCCACACACTAAGATTGTGTAACTTTCTCAGACAGGCTTGTGACTAAGCCACTGCTCTCTGATGACAGTAATTCACTGCAAAATTGAGTAACAATGATTCACAAAATCTGCATTCCTACTCCTATCCAGCACTGACTTATGTATGCCTACAAGTTAATTATAAATGAGACCACAAACTTGTATTTTTAGAAAATGTAGTCATATGGGTGGAAATTTACATTTAGAAGAAATTCAGCTACATTTATGAGTGGTTGGAACTAAAGCTTGTAGTTACTGGGTTCAGTTGGCTTAGATCATTGAGAGTAATTCTCATTAGATTTATGGCTGCTACTCCTAAGTGGAACAGTTCATTGAACTCAGCTTAGAAATTGTGATTTAAATCCTTAATCAAGATACTATGAAATGCAAATCTTCAAGGAGGACCTTTGTCAGAAAAGTGTGCGTTAATGGCCCAAATCCATCACTGTTCCTCAAAAAAATTTATAAACTGATGGTTGCACAAGAATTTCATATTAGCATTGAAGAGTCTTGCATTATCATACAATTGAATAGCACCTGTTTAGTGTTCTCTTGCCACTCAGATCTGTTAGATGCAGTCCTTAATGTGCTGTGAAACACTCGGAAGTGCAGCTGATGTATGTGGACATAAGGCCCCACAAATGACAATTTGGCACCTAAAACTTGTTATTTTAGAAGGGTTAGAGGCTCTTGAACACTGGGTTGAGCTTCTTAGCTGATTTGATTAAGGGTGTTTTAGGACTGGATATAATTGAGATAGACATAAAACTTGAATATAGAAATAGTCTAGCCCAGTGGTTTCCAGCCTGTTGGCTGTAAACTTTAGCAGCACATGGGAGTTATTGTAAGGAGCCCATTAATCCATGTGAGCACTAAACGTTGCCTGTAGACTAAATATATCCTACATATCAAGCGTAGATACTGTTGTGATGTTAATATGAATTTGCTTTAAAAGATCACTGAATTCATAGAAGCTTTTGGTCATTTTTCATCTTATTAATTAGGTACTTAAGAACAATTAAGCCCATAAAATTCTGACATCATCAAAGTGGGTGGGCATCTTTGCTTTGGTTTGGAGGATTTAGCAGTGTTCATGAAACACTTCTAACACACAAATCTTCCATTCATGTAAGATTAAAGCCTTAAAAGAGCTGCCATCTGAGAGTTCCATTCAAGCGTTAGTGTCCCAAAAAATATGCTGAAGAGTGAGTAAAGCAATAAGACCAACTAATAATGCTGATGAAACTCTTCGATAACATCTTTTTCTACCTATGATGATGATAGCTTATGAGTAAGGCAAGCAAGCTAAGGAAAAGTACTGTTTTATTTCTCTAACTTGTCTGCAATGAGTACCTAAGTCAATAAACTAGATGGGTCTGTTTTTAAAACCCAACACTCTCATTTTTAAGGAAAATGCTTCTGGCTTTTTCTTTTTTTTTGACGTATACTTGATTTACAATGTCGTGCTAATTTCTGCTGTATAGCAAAGTGACTCAGTTACACACATGTATACATTCTTTTTTTATATCCTTTTCCATTATGGTTTATCCCAGGAGATCTGGTATAGTTCCCTGTGCTACACGGTAGGACCTTGTTTATGGATTCTAAATGTAATAGTTTGCATCTACTAACCCCAAACTCCCAATCCATCCCTCTCCCTGCCCCCCTCCCCCTTGGCAACCACAAGTCTGTTTTCTATGTCTCTGTTTGTTTTGTAGATAGGTTCATTTGTGTCAGTTTAGATTCCACATGTAAATGATATCATATGGTGTTTGTCTTTCTCTTACTTCATTTGGTGTGATAATCCCTAGTTGCATCCATGTGGCTGCAAATGACATTATTTCGTTCTTTTTTATGGCTAACATCCCACTGTATATATTTACCACATCTTCTTTACCCATTCATCTGTTGATGGACATTTAGGTCGTTTCCATGTATTGGCTATTGTGAATAATGCTGCTATGAACATAGGGGTGCATGTATCTTTTTGAATTAGAGTTTTGTCTGGACATATGCCCAGGAGTGGGACTGCTGGGTCATATGGTAATTCTATTTTAGTTTTTTGAGGAGCCTCCATACTGCTTAGGGCTCTTAATTTGTAAATAAACACTATTGATTTGTACAGCACTTTACAAAAATTTGCATTATAGGGTCTCAAAGTTGGAACATTCTTATCATTTGTAGTCTTAAAAACAAACAAAAAAAAAAACCTACAAAGATGAGTAAACTAACCACATGAAACCATCTTACCTTCCTTAAATAAAGGAGGGGGAAAAACCCCTGATTTAAACTGACCATATAGGACTCTTTGGGTATTGAATATATTCTTTTTTCTTAAAGTCATTTTCAGACCTAGTATAACAAAAATTCCTCCTCAAAGATCAGTATTTCAGGCCCTAATAATTATTTTTATATCTTAAGCTATTTACTAAAAGAGGTTTATAGCAAAAGGTGGAGTTGGGTTTTAGAATTTATAAATACAAAGGCCCAATATTTATTAACTTTGCACACATAAACCTTCCTGTCTACAGAATTGTATGACACTGGACTATCTTAGTTTGCAGACTCCCTCTGAAAATCTTAACCATAGTTTAAGAGTGAGTTCCAGCTTTCTGAAATGGTGTAAATTACAGCTGTGCCAGTAGGGAGATAGATTTACTGAATGCTTTTCAGTATGTTTTAAAATCCATGGAACCATTACAAAATTTAGTCTGATTCCATAGTTCTTGCTTAGTTGGAACATACAATACTATACATGAATTTAAAAATCATTACACTGGAGAGAAAGTACTGTCAGAGAGGCTCACATTTACCAACTGGGTCACTTTAGGTTAACTGAAAGCAGAGGTGCTTGAGAGCAGATGAGATTTTTACACTTTATTTCCTTCAGCACTTGTTGCAGGGGATAACCTGGTCATATTTTTTACTACAGCAGTTTGCTGAAATAAAACTTGTCCCTTTCCCTCAAGCACTTACCTGCAAAATAAAATATTCACTATTCTCTTGTGACTTATAGTTGACTGCCAGATAATGTATTTTTTGCTGATTCTCAGAGCACAAGTGTTTAGGCAGCAGTGTCTGGTTAGGTCTGTTCATTCATTCAATCACACACTCATTCAAGCAACCGACCAGCATTTACAGGTCACCCACGACGTGTTGAACGCAGTTGTCTTAAATGGAACCAAAACCACAAGAAAAAGTTTTAAAGAATTACCAGAACTTTTATTTTTGCTCAGTTTTATTAAAAAAATAAATATGTCATAAAGCTTTTTTTTTCCTTTAGGGAGAAAAAACGGAACAAGTTTCATAAAATCAAATAAGCAACGGTAAGGTGTCTTAACTTGAAAAAGATTGGAATCACTGGTTTACAAGTTACAATTGAATGAAAGGACAACTGTACCAGCCTCAGTTGGCTGCTTCATGCCAATGGCAGCAAACAACAAGGTCTACTAGGGCAAAATAAATTATTGTGTGGAAGCCCTGGTAAGTGCTTAAACAGGCCGAGTCACTGAGACATCAGGATAGATAGATCTTGCTTTCAACAACACAGAAGTTCCTGAAGGGTTGTGTGTAGATGAAATAACCACAAACATACTAGGGGAGCTTGGTACCTGAAAGAATTCCGTGGTGAATTCTTTTGTGAACAACCACTACTGCTTTTATAAATCCAGGTCCATTTGCTTTACTTAAGGCGAAGTACACCAAGCTGCTACCTCTCTGAGCTGAGGCAGTGGCATGTTCACCTAACACTGCTCCTGCTGGGCCAGTGGCACAATTTCCAAGTCTGTGTTTCTGTGAAGTAGTGTAAAATACAGAGTTGGCCAGGGGACCCAGCTGCATCTGGCAAAGCAGGCGGAAAGGTGGGAGCTGCACCTTTAACAATATTTCCATGTCAACAAAGACTTCTTTTGAGGGTCTACTTTGTGCAAAGCACAGTAAAAAACCTGACCAATTCAGTTACAGATGTACTTCCTTTCTCTAAAACCTATGGTCAGGGCCTAGGTCTGGAACCCTAAAATAAGGTAATACTTATAATTCTCGAGACTGGCTTTAACCAAATTAGATGCCCAGCTCCTTCAAACTGGGGTGGGATGATAATGAAAGAGACTGAGTTTTCCAACGCTGAAGTTTAACACGAGAATCACATTTCATGTAACTAGTTAATGAAAAATTTTGCTGGTGACAAACTTTTCATATGGTTCCTTTTTTTTTTTTTCTTACTTCCTCTAAACAGAACTCTGAGTTCTCGGGTAAACTCTGCAGAACAGTTAAAGTCATTGATGTTCTCTGGTTGGGTGACATATTTCAGTCCTACTGATAGAAATAGAAATTTCTTTCCACCCACCAGAATGTCATGAACTTATCCTACACCACAGCAGTGATGCTTTGCACAGGGATTAAATATGGTAGTACTAATTCCAGTCAGTTTTAATCTTTGTAAATAAATAGAATCCTCACTTTGTTCACAGCCTCCATTTCATTTGGCCCAACTTCTACCAGGCTTAAGCCACATGTAATTAGTTAGGCTGTTCAGTTTCTTTATAAAAAATGCTTCTAATAACACTGCTGCCTATATGTACAGGTGTGAATGAAAAGAGTATGCAATCTGTAGTCTTTTCCACACTGAGTACACTAACAACAATTAGTAAATAATTAAAGAATACGTGGTCATTTTAAAACTTGTGTTTTTCTTTAAAAAAAAATTCCACTTTCTGGCAACTTAAAAAAAATGGGTCTTAAAAGTGCCCTATTAATGTCAATGCTGTTCCCCACTCTGGCCCACCCATCCAAAACCTGCTACAAATGCTGGATTGAGTTTATACAAATAATTTATCAGTACCAAGATTTTTCAAATGGAAACAGTGTTACTGACTTCTTCATACTGGATAACAAAATAAGGGTAACTCTGGTCATCATTGAAGATGACAAAAATCTGAGGCTCAAAGAAATTATCCACACAAGAGTCATACAGGTCACTGGTGACACTTCCGGGATTCACGGGAGGGGGCCTTCTCATGCCATGGCTGCCCATCGTGTATCTGCCAGTTAGCACTTTAGCCAGAAACATGAAATGGACTCCTTTGGAGGACTTCTTAGAAAAGTTATGCGAGTAGCTTGCCTTCTTTGCAAAATAACTGCCTTGTCCAAACATTGTAGCATGCTTTCCACAGACTCGAGGGTCAAAGTTGTGCTTGCAGATTCCATCTACCACATCCTGGGATGTTCCATGAAATAAATGTCTCTCATTTATTATTCTGTCACGGCCAAACATTTTCCTGTTCATATACTCCTTTTTCCTAAGGCAAAGAGTGGACAGGGAATTCAGAAAAATGAAGGTATAGATCAGTTTAATAGGCATGATGTAGTCATAAACTTCTTCTTATGGTTTCAATGGGGAGGAAATGTTAAAGTAGCTACCAAGGGCAAAATGTCATCAAAGATCATACTAAAAGTTTAAACTTACCTTTTCCACTGCAGACAAGAAAAGCCCTTTCCCTTTTTTCTCCATCAACCATTTGTTCACTTGCTCTCTCTTCCATTTCAAATCTAGTTCTCACATCTTCTCAGGGTGACTTCCTTACCTAATTCCACCAACCTGAGAGTCTCTTAATTCTGAGGTTCCTCAAATCTACATGTATCCCCTCTGAATTACATTAATTTGTTGCTGACTTGAGGGGCAGCATAGTAAAGTGATTAAGAACAAGGCCTCTGGTGCTAGACTGCCTGGGTTCAAATTCCAGCACCTGTATCATATTAGCTGTATGACCTGTGGCAAGTCACCAAACTTTCCTGTGACTCAGTTTCCTTTCTGTAAAATGCAGATCGTAATAATCTTTCTTGTGGGTCTCTTATGAGAATTATATGTGAGTTAATATATGAACAAATACAACATTAAGTTCTATGCAAGTCTCTACTATTATGTTCTGCATTTGTCATTAGCTACATCAAGAAAAGCTCTGGAACTTTTCATACTGCTGACTCACCTTTTATATTTCTCCCAAAGAAACTGGTTTTGGACTCTCAGTATTTGCAAAATTCTATATTTAAACTCAGGCACAGTCTTATGAAAAAGATTATAAATGATTCGGTAACTTTTGTCCTCTGCAGAAACAGGCACTTGGATGAAGTCCTGAGATGGATGCATATACACCCAAGTTTCAGGGTAAAAGTTTGCTGAGGTGACCCCATCTGGGCAGATGATTTGTGATGATGAGGTTGCTTCAAGAGGCGGAGGTGCCTGTGCGGGAACACCACCGAGTGTCCTAGAAGGGGGAGGGAGAACGTCAGTGTGAACCCTCGGCAGTAAGGTGCTCTACGTCACAACCTCCATCGCACACACGGTGCTCCATAGCAGGATCTAATAGTATAATTGGAATAGCTTCAATGCTTGTTTAAAAAAAACAACATAGAAAACGCTATCGACTAAAGAAAAAAAAACCCTTAGAGCTAACACTGCCTGTATAGAGATAACCTATTATTAGCTTCCCCTGGCCTCCTCCTTGTGGAGAAAACTCTGGAATGTACTGCTGCAAGGCAAGCAAGCAAGTGCCAATTTATAAATATCTTTACCTTCTGAATCCTGGATTCCTCTTTTGCCTATATAGTTATGCTCCGTTTCAAGGGAGGAACAATTTATATACGTTCCTCAAACTTTGCTGTACTAAGCACAAAACGTATCATTGCTAGAGGCTGTGTACATGGGGAAGCATAGTGAGTGGAGGCAAAGTGAAGCAAAATGAAGCAGGGCAAGAGGGAGCTTACAGGGAGATGACAGAAAATATTAAAAATAAAAAGCTTATACTTTGGTTTTTGTATAAAAACAAATCATGGAGTAGGCATTGAAAGCTGGCATTTGCTTCAGTTTTAAATATCACATATAACAACAAAACCATCAATACAATTCAAATGTTATAGCTTTAGATGTGCTTAAGATGGAGCTAATTACTTTAAGCCCTAGACACTAGAATAGCCTTGAACCTTAAATTCAGGTCTGTTACTTTGAAGGATGAGTTTAGACAAGCAGTTACTTATTCCTGCCTGATTAAATGATTTAAATCATTTTTCTTAGCCATTTTCAAAACACAGCAAAAGGGAAGAAGCAGAGAGAAAGATAATCCTGACCCTGAGACCCAGATTCAGGGCTGGGGTACTACTCCACTCATCAGCATACAGTGGTCACGGGGAAGCCCTAAGTCTGCCAAATGGATTAGGAAACTGAAATTTCCAAAAGAGCTTTGGGACACAGAGGTTACAACAATAGGTGAACATGCATCTAATCTCCAGGAGGATATTAACCAACAGCCACCTTACACTAAGCACATACTGTGGACCAGGCACTTCACACCCAGTGTCACTACTTGTCATAATCCCACACAATGGCTTGGTTATCCCCACTTTTCAAATCAAGAAACTGCCAGCACAGCTAGTAAAGAACAGAGACAGGCCTATCTAGTTTCTAAGTGCATACTCCTTCCATTTCCATATATTTCACAATTCACATGTACATATATTTTCTTCTTCTTTGTCTTCTTTTTTTGTCTTTAAACAAGGCTTGAAAATGATGGATGGATACCAGGATTGCAGTTCAGGTCTGCCTGATTCCCACTACCATTGTCACTACCCCACAGCCTTTTGACCTTTAGGAGACGGCTTGCTATAAAGGTACAACCTGCCTCCTCTACACCCCCCACCTCCTTCAAGTAGCTGTGCCTATGATTAATGTGCCTCAAAGTCCCTTTGTTAGACAGAGACAGAGTTCTGGGTGGATCCAGGGCCTGCAGAATCCCACAGGTGCTTTTAAGTTCAGGAGCAGATCTAAAGAGGTGCTGTTTTCCCCAACCTTCGTGACAGAGGCCACAACAGTTCTTATCTTCTGGAGCATTTTCACAAAGCCCTGACAGATTCCTCCAGAGCCTTCCTTCACTGGTACATTTTTTTGAAGAGAGGCCCCTACTGCTTTAATCAGACTCTGATAGGTCTGTAACCCCTTAAAAAGCCATCATCATTCTCGAGGAATGGCAGGAAACACAGGCTATAAGCTCCTTATTTTTAGCTGTTCCCTCTACCCCTGCTCTGCAAAGAGTGTAAGTCCTAACTCGCCAGTTTCCCCAGTATTCTTAGGAGTTGAAGTTACCAACAGAGGTTTCTGGATTGAAGGAGGAAGGTAAGATTCTCCCAACCACTCTGCCCAAAAATAGGATTTAGGTTGTCACAGCCACACTGAAAACGTGGCACTGACAATAGAAGAGACTGTTCCATTTCCTTCTGCTAGCACTCCTGCCTAGAAATCAGTTTCACAAAATGAAAGCCTCAAATGTCTCCTTTCCTTTTGCAGGGGACTGGGGGATCTATTATTTCCTTACACATGCTTGAAGATGAGCCTGTGTAAATAAATCCCATCTATCCTAAGACATTAAATCAGATTTTATGTATTTGGTTAAGCATCCATTCTTACCCATGGATGCTTACTTTTAATAAGCCAACATCTTAATTGGGCTAAAACATAAAAATGTATATAGACTCTGTCTGATGGAACTCTACACTCTGGTTACCATGGGTTAAAAATACATATTTTAAGCACAGTTACAAATGTAGCTTTATTTTCCAAGAATGCTGAGTTTGTATTCAGCTCATGGGTATTCCAATGACATACTGTGAGCTTCCCACACCGTAACCAGCCTTCTTTAGAGAGGCAAAGTCAAAGGCTACGGCACTTGTACTCAAGGGCCTCTGAAGAACAAATTTTCCTAATCCAAGGTCACCTTTTATCACTCTCCTTCCCTCCCCTGGCCGTTCTGAAAGATGTTTCCTAGCCTAACTTCAGTGATGAAGTAAAAATTAATTTTATCCTTTTGGGGGAGGAGTCAAAGAAATCCTCTCAGGCCTTCTCATGACCGTGACGTGGTTGCACAGGGCAGATGTCCTTCCAGCTGAAGTGGACTTCCAAACCTCTAAATCTGCTATTTGTGTGCTTATGCAGCCTTAGCTCAAGTAAGTATTCTAAGAATATTAAAGAATAAGGTCCTTTTTATCAGCCCTATTAAAAATCAGCAAGCACATGGAAAAAAATTTTAACTATGAGGAATGTTAGCTAAACTTGATTGTGGTAGCCATTTTACAACATGTACATATATTAAGTCATTACGCTGTACATTTTCAACTTATACAGTGTTTTATGTCAATTATATGTCAATAAAACTGGAAGGGGAAAAAAAGCAGGGAAACCCTCGTTTAAAAAGAGCCAAGCGGGCTTCCCTGGTGGCGCAGTGGTTGAGAATATGCCTGCTAATGCAGGGGACACGGGTTCGAGCCCTGGTCTGGGAGGATCCCACATGCCGCGGAGCAACTAGGCCCGTGAGCCACAACTACTGAGCCTGCGCGTCTGGAGCCTGTGCTCTGCAACAACAGAGGCTGCGATAGTGAGAGGCCCGCGCACTGCAATGAAGAGTGGCCCCCGCTTGCCACAATTAGAGAAAGCCCTTGCACAGAAACGAAGACCCAACACAGCCAAAAATAAATAAATAAATTAAAAAAAAAAAAAAAAAAAAGAGCCAAGCTTTTGCCGTAATTCATGAACTAAGCCCTCGCCTCACCCTCCACCTCCCTACTCCAGCATTCCCCTCCAGCATTCCCAATTCTTAGGCATCTCTGATTCCCTGATAATTGTGGCCTTTTTGACACCTATGCTTTTCTTTGACCCTTTGTGTTTGCTAACACTTAAAAACAAAATTTTCTTCCTGGCTAAGATCACAGTCTCTCTAGAAATCTGCTTTTTGGAATTAGTCTCCCACCTCTTTCTGCCCTCTAGGCCAGCCCCAGACTCTAGGGCAGACAGGAACTGAAGGCTGCATTTACCCATTCCACCCTGGTGAACTTGGTGCTTCTCTGCTCTTTTCCTCTTGAAATGTCTGCACTATCTCTTTGACTTGCTAAGCTACTACTTTATACCTGATGATCACCGTTCCAGATAAGAAGACTAAACTAGGAAATTTTAAAAAGAAAAGAGAGTGACTTTCTTTGTTCTCTTGTAAGCCTATGTTATAAATAGGAAGGCCATATCTGTGGCATTAATTCTACTACTGCTCATATTATTTTTACAGTTCATACTTTTACAAAACAAGCCTAAGTTTAAAAAAAGGTGGGGGGAAGAGGGTATTCCATCATTACTTAGGATGGAAACAAATCAATTTTCACTATTCTGTAAAACTCCCCCAACACTGCAGCACCTGACTGAGCATTCTTCCTCTCTCACAGAAGCTGCATCTCCTTGATTGGCTCAGCTTGCCAAGCTGCCGGTCTCACTAATGAGTTCTACCGTCTCACTAGGAGGACAATATGTTCCTAACTACTGGATGCTGACACTATCTCCAGCTGTGCTAGTGAAATGGCATTTTTATTAGTTTCTAATAATAATTAAAAAACCCCTTAACTTGAACTAAGAAGAAAGCACGTATCTACCTCAAGTCAATATATATATTTCTAAAATCTGCCTTATTAACAAATTGTTTTGGGGTACCTAGCATTTCAGGGATTTTTGTTTATATTTTGTTTTTAATGTTCCCTTTGCAATCTCAGAATTAGAATCATTAACACTCTGTCATAATGATCTGGGAAAAACACACTTTGGGCTTGGAATAAAAAACTACTAATAAGAATATAAAAGAAGATTTTTACCTCAAAGATCAGCAGAAGAGACCAACCAATATTACCCTAGACTTCCCCAGTTCATAAAACCAAGTAAACCTAGTAGCATTTTAAAAATCAAGCTCTAAATATGGTGTATCTGACTGGAGTAGATAATGATTTCCCTAGAGATACTACCTTTCAGACATGGCCTTGCTAATGGTAATGTGCCCCAGCTTTTGGGACCTATGGAGATGTGCCAGTGGGCTTTCTAGAGAGGGAAAAGAAAAATGGCACTTGGGAAAATGGAAGGAGAGCTCACCTATAATTCAGAAGGATGAGTTCAGTCTCGACCTAAAAGTATGACAGGTAATTTTAGTGAGTATTATAGGAAGATGGGGCTTACTGAGCAAATGAGAATGCAAATTATTTGAAAAGGTGAATTCTTCCCATGCAAATTCACTCAAGGAAGAAGAATGGAGAACACCACCTTGAGGGACTCTCTCTCTACTTGCCAAGGCAGTTTACCTGGGCTGGGAAATAGTCCCATAACATGGAAGGGTATCTCAATCTTCCATGAAGGAGGCAAATGCAAACTCTGCCTTATTCCAGATACTGTGTAAGTACTTTTAGCTGTGGAAAAATGTTAACTCTGCTTTTCAGTTCAAAAAATCCAATAGGATACTCACTCTTTTAGTGTTGGGTTAATTGCAGCTTATCTGAACTATATTTTTTGAAGAATTAAATCTAAAGAATAACTCAGAATTTTATATTCTAGAGGTAATAATCAAGTTAGTCTTTTACAGTCTTTTTCTCTTTGGCATTAAGTGTACATTTACATAAATGGAAGTAAAGATGAGACTTTCTGCTGGACACTTACTGTAAATATGGAAGCAGTATAAAACAGGAATGGAAGAGGGGTCTCCTCTTTATTTCTCTCCTGAAGAATGAGTTGTGAAGAATGTAGTGGTTGTTCCACATCATAAATCGGACCTCTTTCAAACCCCGAGAGTTGGCTTCTTCAATCAATCGAATAACAGACTATGGAGTAGAAAACAGAAGGTAAAGAAAAAAAAAGCAAGTTAAAAAAGTAATAAATGGTAAATAGTCACTATAAAATATGAAAAATGTTAATGTAACTAAAGGTAAAAATAGTTAACTTTGCTATTAACATCAGAAGTGTTTCAATAAAGTACAGTGAGTCAAATTACCTCCTGTTACACGTAGGAATTTTATTTTCTTTAAAGATGCAGAATAGAAAAATGCTTCCTGTTCAGAACATGGATTTCCACCTTATGAAACATGTGAAGGATTAGTCTATTCTATTGTGAGGCTTTAAGAATGTCCTGGAGATTTTTTTTTTTAATATTTCTTAAGGGAGTTTCAGAACAGGATTAAAGATGGTAATATATACAGTTCAAATAAACCAATTAAGTTCCAAACCCAAGAAACCTCTCTGAGGAAAAACACAGGGACAGTCCAACTATTCTGAGGATACATTTTAAACAGCCTCTTATTCTCTTTGAAAGGTATTAGATCCCAGTGACTACTTACGAGACAGAAATTTTAACTCAATATTGTGTTTTACACTAATTAACATACTAGGTCATTTTCTTTTGCTATTGCCTTAAAAGAAAACCTAAGGTAGATAAGTCAATTCTCCCTTTTTGTAATACTGGAAATAAACTTAATCAAATTGAAGAAGTCAGATCTTTGGAATGTGAAATTAATCTTTAAGTCCATTTCAGGGCATTTAAATGTGACTCAGAATTCTCATTCACAGGCAAAATAAACCACCATCATTTTAAAACCTCACTTTGTGATGCATGAGCTATTCTTACCATCTCAGACTAAGGATGCATGTGCACATGTGATAGAATTTTAAATGACTGATTTGCCTGACCCAGTTCAGTAAACATTTTCAAGTACTTCTTCCAGGAGCTTAAGGGTGATTGTTTCCCCCTAGACTTCTAAACTGCTAATAGTGTAACACATGATCCAACCACCAGGAGCCAGATATAGCCAAAAGTTACACCAGTGCTCATCTCATTAAAATTACTCCAAAGGCGGAACTGAGTCTGAGTACTTACCAAGTATTAAATACTTGGCTCCTATAGTATAAGATACTGGGAAGGGCTTCCCTGGTGGCGCAGTGGTTGAGAATCTGCCTGCTAATGCAGGGGACACGGGTTTGAGCCCTGGTCTGGGAGGATCCCACATGTCACGGAGCAACTAGGCCCGTGAGCCACAAGTACTAAGCCTGCGTGCGTGTCTGGAGCCTGTGCTCCGCAACAAGAGAGGCCGCAATAGTGAGAGGCCCGAGCACCGCGATGAAGAGTAGCCCCCGCTTGCCACAACTAGAGATAGCCCTCGCACAGAAATGAAGACCCAACACAGCAAAAATAAATTAATTAATTAATAAACTCCTACCCCCAACATCTTAAAAAAAAAAAAAAAAGAAGGATACTGGCAAAAGCATTTTCTCTCTGATAATAGTGGTATTCTATTTATGGGTTACAGATTAATGGAAAAAAATATATTTGCAGAAAAATCAAGAGAGAAAAGCGTTACGCATATCAACAAGACTCAATTTTACATCCATAAGTTCTTTGATCTGCGGTTCTGTCTAGTCATCGTTGAAAAGGAACAGTGAAAGACAAAAACGCACTTTTGGGAAAAAGAACCTGTAAATACCTCAGGATACTCTCTCCATCCAAAGTGGTCCCTACAGAAGAATTTCCAGACTGTGTGGTAAATAGAGTTGACATTGCTAGAGGGTGGTGTGGACAGCCTTCGTAGTTGGTCAAATTCAGTTGTTTCATACACATTCATGGAATTCAAATCTGCCCAAAATTCTTGTCCTCTAAAAAGACCCAAGAAAAAAATGAACTGTTAATAAATAATGGAAATATCTAAACATCTCATGTGACATTACAAATATCTAGTATAGCATACTGTAGAATTTTCAAAGCTTGTCTTGTCTGGAGTAAAAGGACATCATTGCTGGTTTTTTCCCCATTTCGTATATGCCTTAAGACCAAAACGTGCAAGCCATGGAGTAGGGATTGATTATCCCATAACATCACTGGCCTAAACCAATCAACACAGTCCCACCCTCCCTACCACAGTGGGATGAGCCAAACCTGGTCTCAACCAATCAGGGAGTCAGCTCTAGGATAAAGCTGACACAGAAAGCAGACAGAGAAACGAACTTCCCTTTTTCAAGAGGCATCAGTTTTCGTAAGTCAACATAGGAATACACAATATTGTCTGATGAAAGACAGGAAAAATAAAATGACCCCAAATGAGGCAAGTACTGCTAATCTACCCGACATCAACATTGTCCTTTATCCTGTGGGTAGAAAAAAAAAGTTGACGAAACATGAGAAAAAATAGTTTGGATTATTGTAAAGTTCAGCTATGAGAACAGTTTCGTCATTCTGTTATCTGGTCTGCTGCTGCTTAATAAGCACTCTACGTGTGTGTGTGTGTGTCCTGCTATATAAATCAGAATTACTTAAAAAATTAATTTATAAAGGGTGGTCTAAAAAACGTATGTTCCTTTTTTAATGGAACTTCATCTAGTGTTTGAAACATCTGAACCATTAATGGCAAAATGTTCATTTTATTTTTCTCTCTTCATGTATATTTCAAAATTTCCCTAAGAAAACATAAAATAATAACATCACAGATATAAGCAGAGTGACTAAGCTTCCAAATACATTCTTTCAACCACAGATTTCTAAATGACTATAACACACATCCAAATACTCCAGATCCAGTGGCACTCAAAACTGGCTCAGGTGAAATCCAGGTGTTTGGACAGATATTCCCAATAATTAACATATTTCCTTTCAGTAAATCAGGATTTTGAAAAAGGTATTAATTTTCATCTATGGGTTTTGTTGGTTAGTGTGACGCTCCAGACTGCTCTTGGAACATTTGTTTCAAGGACTGTTAATAGGTATTCTGGGCAAAAAGCATTCTGTGGTCAAAAGTTTGAAACACTTGGTTACACAAAGTTAAACAATTTACTTACTGCAGCCACTCCTCAGTCCCTTTAATATGCTAAGGTAGATATTGAAGTACCATGATGAGGGCTAGAAGGTACTCTTCTACGAAGAGGAGAAGAGTAGAAGTACCTCTTCTAAGAAGGTACTCTTCTAGAAGAGCAGTCATTATGTTAATAACATACATTATAATATAAACAGTCAATGCTTTTTGCTATTCAAGTATCAGATTTTATTCTGGACATCTCTCTAGCAATTTCTGTTTACTCCTGTATTATTAAGACTTCATAGATAATGATTTGCATGAGAAAGACATCTAAAACTGCAGCTTTTGCTACATTCTCTGTGTACTTCAGTCCTTTGGGCATTATGAAATTTTTATGACAAATCCTAATTTACTACAATCAACTGTTCTGTGGATTGATGTATCAAAGTACTGTTTTAGCTCTATTTGATTTTCAATATGCTTTAGTAGACTTGACAGAGACAAAACAACAAATCTGAAAAACACCTTTTTATAAGATTAATTTTACCACCTGCTCTCCCTTAAACAGGGAAGCCTTAAAAAATCCAAAGCCGGGACTTCCCTGGTGGTGCAGTGGTTAAGAATCCGCCTGCCAATGCAGGGGACATGGGTTCGAGCCCTGGTCCGGGAAGGTCCGACAGCCGTGAAGCAACTAAGCCCGTGCGCCACAACTACTGAGCCTGCACTCTAGAGCCCGTGAGCCACAACTACTGAAGCCCATGTGCTACAACTACTGAAGCCCGCGCGCCTAGAGCCTGTGCTCCGCAACAAGAGAAGACACCGCAGTGAGAAGCCCGTGCACTACAAAGAAAAGTAGCCCCCGCTCGCCGGGACTAGAGAAAGCCTGTGTGCAGCAACAAAGACCCAATGCAGCCAAAAAAACAAAAACCAAAGCCAAGAGTTTTTATTCTCCTCAATTTGCATCAGTGTAAAATTCATGCAACACGAATGCCAAATGTTCAACATCTACCACTCTTATCAAGCCATTGTTTCATGTTACCAGAAAGCAGTTATGAGTCGTGTGTGTGGAAATGGTGATGGTGGGCTGTAAGGCAATACACAAATAATTAAGCAGATGTAGTCCCTGGCTTCCAGGGCTTCAAGAGGGAAATAACTAACAAAATCTAAAACCAAAGAAGCAGTACATTTGCCTATTTAAACTCATCGGTGGCAAGTACACTCTGGGAATGAGAGGACAAAGAATGAGAGGACAAAGAATAGAATGAGAGGACGAAGAGTAGAATAATGCAGCATTATGGGAGAGGAGATGGCTACTCCTCCAGGAATGGATAAAGGTCAGGAAAAGAGGCTTTCCAGTATCAATCCAAGATAGCTTTCTGTAAGAGAAAGAATTTTAGGAATAGTTTAATAGGAAATAATTACCAGTAAGTGAAGGTTGTGTGGAAGAACAAGAAAAAAAAGAGTTCTTCCAGCATTTTGCTTGAAGGGTAGGGACAGGGAAGGACAGGAACAGAGAGATGGAAAAGGAAACCTAAACAAGGGTACATAAGAGATGAGAAAATGTGAACAGGATATATAACAGACACTGTGAGAGATGTCGGGCCATGAGCTAATAAGGCGGTAAGTCCAGGGTCTCAGAGCCTTAAATAAAGGTTGGAATTTAGAGTATTGAGCAGATTGTGGTAAAAGGTCAAAGTAGTAAATACAGGATGTGTAAAAACTGAGCAACAGAGACAGTGCTAGAGATGGGGGTGGAGGTGGGGAGGATAGGGCTTCGTAAAGGCAAGATGCAATCATCCTGGCAGATGAGAACCCTATCTGACTTAATAGTAACCCTACTGAGGGATGGCCAGAAAAGAGTGAGTATGGGAGATAGCCACTGCGCAGTAGGATTTAGATTTCATTAAATATATCATGTGGCTACAATCAATCAATCTGGACTCACCCAAAATATAACCTTGTCATGATGAATTTAAAAAAACAGGGGTTTCCCTGGTGGTGCAGTGGTTGAGAGTCCGCCTGCTGATGCAGGGGACACGGGGTCGTGCCCCGGCCTGGGAGGATCCCGCGTGCTGCGGAGCAGCTGGGCCCGTGAGCCATGGCCGCTGAGCCTGCGCGTCCGGAGCCTGCGTGTCCGGAGCCTGCGTGTCCGGAGCCTGTGCTCCGCAACGGGAGAGGCCACAACAGTGGGAGGCCCGCGTACCACAAAAAAAATTAAAAAAAAATATTGTGAACAGATTGCTGATTTTTGCTTTGATGGGAAGAATGAACATGAACTGCTGAAATATTAACAATTCTGTGTCCACATGCTTCACCAACAAACATACCACCACATATACCAATACAAGAATCCAGATACAAAACTAATTAAAAATTCTGAAAAGGACACCCATTCTCATAACTTAGATGCTTTCTAACAGTGGTTTTCTTCCTACTTAACAAATACCTTGACATACCAACATTTCCAACATATATTATCAACACATAGAGCACCAACACCCACACTAAGTCAGAAAGTCTGCCCCACACACCATCATTTCTATGTATATTTCAGATACTAAAAAGTAAAAAGGGCCTGCGATATAAATAATAGACCCATAATGAAAACCAAAACTATTAAAGAACAGTTGCTGAATGAAACAGAAATTAGTCAGGACATGATCTCTTCGCTGGATAAATAGTTCTTGGGACTATGCATTTGGGAGCTCAGGAGAGTGTAAATGTTTTAGGCAATTTCTCTATAAATTGTTTGAAACCAAGAAAGAAATGTGACAATTGAAAACAAACGAAAGTAATCTTAAGTAGACACACTGATTAGGCACTGGACTACATGTTAGGATAAGAAGATGAAAAAGGCAAAATACCCAAAAGTCAGTGGGGAGAGAGAAAGACAAGCAAACCCTGTGGCACAATGTGAAATGTGGCACAAAGGTGGTCTGGAACAATCCAGAGGCAGAGGGCCTAACTCTGCTGGGAAGGTGGTAACGCAAGGTGGTCAAGGAAGGTGTCCCAGAGTGGATGAAATGGGAGCCAAGTTTGGCCAGCCACCAGGCAGACAATGAGAGGCAGGACACCACATGCAGAGTGACTGACATGCGTAGAAGCCAACCAAGTGAGGCACAAGAGACCCAGAGTGAGCAGCACATGCAGTTCATGTGGGAGGTCAGGGTGTATGTGTGTGTGAGTGGGATGATACGAGGTAAGACTGGACTGGATAGGCTGGCTGGGGCCAGATAATGAAGAGCTTTGTATGCTAGATTAAGAAGTTAGGACTTGATTCTGTGGGCAGCAGGAATCACTGGTGGGTTTCAAAAAGGGTCAGACTTGCCTTTTTATAAACATCACTCCAACAGTAGTGGTATGGAGGACTGATTTGTTTATTTTTGGTAAAGGAAGGTGGGGGAAGGGTGGAGACAGGCCCTTATTTGCTAAATATTTATTAGCATGTTTATTATTAATATTTATTATTCTATGCTTAGCCACCTATACCTACTAGAACTGCATATAAGGCAAATGATGGTAGAGAACTCAGGAGGTAACAGTGAGGATGATTTGAGTGTATTTAAGAGTTAGACTCTAACTGCACGGAGGGGCCGAAGGGAGTAGAAAGGGTCCAGGATGTGTCCCATGTTTCTGAGCTGGATGACTGGATAATGGTGCCATTAAATGAAACAGGAGTCACAGGAGACAGACTACATTTAAGTGGGAAGATGATGCAAATAAGATATAGAACTCAGACTTTAGCAAAGGTCAATTAAGTATAAAGTTTTCTGGACGCTACTCTGTACAGTTTTAACCAGGTGGGTTAGACGTCGGAACCTTGGCTTCCTGCCTATAAAAGTTAACTGGTTTCTACAAGGATAAACCTGTGACCTCAAACTAATCAACACCCACCCTCATCAGCTGGATTAATCAGACACAATTATTTATTACTATGATGTAAAGTGAAAACGTCTCCCCAAACTAAGGGTCATAATGATAGAAGGATAAAGATCAAATGCAATATGGAGAGTATTTAGGCTCTTCTGCTACAGACTTGAGACAGGCATGACAGATGGGTATGTTTGCTGCTGCTAAAGAAATTTCACAGGCGCACGAAATATAGCTGGCTTTTGATACCTGGCTTTGATGTTTCCAGGAACTCATTTAGCAATGTTGGAATATCTGGCAGCTTATAGATCCCTTCAAATATGTTACAAGGTGATGAGAATCAAAGCCATGGCATATATAATACCAACATACTTCGTGACAGCAGTGTAGTTATTAACCTTCAGAGGACTATGTACTCTTTCTGCTTTAGAAGCATAGTAACTGTCATTTATTCTGTTACTAATTAAGACTTTTGCTAACACTGACTCGAATAAATAGTGCAAAGCTATTTGGGGAGGCAATAAAAATTATCTATAAAATTATCTATCTTTGTATGTTGCCTATATACAAAGCAATATCTTTCAATATGTACCAGAGGTTAAAATTCTCTACTTAACTTCTACACTATGACATTGGGCCCTGGTAACAACTGGATTTTCCCCTTTGTATCCAGAAGTAGTTGTAGACACAGACATACCTACAAATCAAAATTGGGAGTTTTTTTTTTTTTAATTATTTTGCATATGGCCCTCAGTACTTATGAGCAGACTAAGAGTCAAATGTTGATTCAAAATTAAACCTGCCCACCTCTAAGGAGACCTTGACCTATTCAAGGCAGGATTGCTGAGATTTAGATCACTCCGTAAAACAATTAACATTAAACCTGGTTCATGGATTTACCTCAAAAGATTTTTGGGTAGGCAAAAATATTCCATACTTTAAGAGTCAATGAGTTTCTGGGGATCAACTTTCTTAGGGCAAACTTCTGGCTGTGTGTGCTGCTCTCTTGGTCCCTCCTAGGACATCTTCGAAACAGGTGAATGAGAAGGCAGTAAGTTAATGAGTGGATGCTGTGTGGAACCACATTTATTTGTAAACCCCATGTTTGATTTACAAATTGTCAGACATATAATCTGTGGTATTAAAGTGATTCTAGAAGTGAACACAGTGAAATAAAAACAAGAGGATAAGAAATAGGAGAAAAAAGGCAGCCAGGTAGCCTTTCTAAATGAAAGGATACTTGTTTTTAAGCTTTTATTATTCTATATTCTCCAAAATCATGTGGGGAACTAAACAAATACGTATAACAGTTTATTCTCAAAAAATTTTGTACTAAGACACGGCCATCTGAGTACACCTGTTTCCTAAACCCCTAAATATATCATACATTGAAGTCCCCTCTACCCCATGCAACCACTTAAAGCAAATTACAATAGCCACCTGAGGAAGAGAACCTACTAAAACACTGTTACGTTGGGCTTTTTTTTTTTTTTTATTACAAAACTATCAGTTCAAAGCAAAGAATGCAAAAGAACTTTTTAATACAATGTGGATAAGCCTAAAATCTTTCATAAATAAAAATTATGCTTATGAGATCAGAAGATCTCACTGCTATCTATTTATGGAGGCACAGGCTTAAATTTTGCACACTGAAGACATCAAAACTGTCATGCAGCCTTAACTTTTATTCCAGTTCAGTCACATGTCCTGAGACTCCTAGAAGGTAACTTAAGTGAGACATACTTCTCAACCATGGCCTGAAAAGGAAGTGAAACAACTTCTACAAGAACAGCTGGGATAGAAAGCACACAACAGATTAAAAAGAAATGTATCATGCCTTATACTACCTTAAATTATGCAGTTATTGCTTTTTATGAAGATGAGTAAATATCCCCTTTCAGTGAAATATTTTTAAAACTGAGAGGTTTCTGCAGTTATTGCTTTTTATGAAGGTAAGTAAATATCCCCTTTAAGTGAAATATTTTTAAAACTGAGAGGTTTCTATCAAGAAAGGAGGTTACTTGTCTCAAAGTAGACAATAAAAAACGTCTGCTGTGTTCTCAGCTGAGTAGTTAAATTTTGTGTATATGAAACTTGATGTTTAAAGTGGGCTGAAATATATTTACTTATAAAACTTTTCTACATAATTATAAAATCAGTTACATGCAAATGCTAAAATTTCTTAAAAATAACTGTTTTCAAATAACTTCAATTTGGAACTCATTTGCACATAAATGAAATACTAATTATAAATAATTATCATAAAATATATCCCCTAATAACCCCTAGTAAGATACAATCTATTAGTTTATTTCTGAATTGGCTTTTAAAATTATTAACAAATCCTTTTTATTTAAAATTTTGCCTTGTCTTTTTCCCCAATTAGTACAGATAAACTAATCGATAAGTGACCAAATTAAAAATATTCTCATTGATGGCTTATCATGAGAACCCAGATATAAGAGGCTCTTAGCATGAGAGACTTAAATGTATACAAACTATATAAAGAATTTATCACTGTCTGAGAGTTTTTAAAGCAAATTTCCGAAAGAAAAATAAAGACTTCCTACAGAAAACATATAAAGAGAATTTTTTTTATTGTCTAGGTTTTGTAAACTATGACCACAAAATCTTTCAAAAGGGTCTTAAGTCAGTAACTTTTCCTAGGGGAGAGAGATTCTACAAAGCCAAGTTTCTCTTTCAATTTTATCAATTAGTTAAGACAGTCTAAATTAATTTTTAGTAACAAATTAATTGTATCAACAGAAGACTTTACACAAAGTTTTTGATGTGTGGCAGCATTTCTGACGATCCGAACATCAGAAGGCAAGCAAGCAAAGTTCCTCCTGTTTCACATACTCTACCCCCCCATTCAACGACGTCTTTCTTTTATTACCTTGGAAGGCAAACCTGGTATTTCTCCTGTGCTTATTTTTATTTTCACAATGCCTGGAAATGAAAGAACGAAGCCAGGTGACAGTCAGAAACCAAAGACCAACCGCAGCAGGAAATTACTTAAAGTATTTTGTGCCATTTGCCCTCCCCATGCCCAGATCAGCTGCAGGAGCTTTGAAGATCACAGGGTGCAGGCAAGATTCTTAAAGCACATGTACTACACTGCAAGCAAAGTTCACCCTGGGACCCCTACCCCTGCCATTCTTCCCTGACTATTCAGTGCTGGTAAAAACCTAGAGCAAAGAAAGTCACACAAACTCTATGGCTATATATCAAATGAGAGGGACAGTTTAAGAATCTCTTAATCCAAAAAGGAAACAAAAAATTAATGTAATGAAGAGAAATTCCTGTAAATGTGGCTTAAACTAACCATTTTCCAATCATTATGAGAGGTGCTAAGTTTCAACATAAGACTATTCACAAATCCTTCCTTAAGCTCAGAAGCAATAGCACCAAAACAAAGGATATCTATTTGCATAAGGTATACAAATTTCCCGATCTCTTTCTCAGATAACTTAGTCACGAGGGATTCTAGTACACTCCTTACACAACATTTTGTGGCACACATACTCACAAATCACTGGTTTCTGTAGAATGTGAAAAGAAACACTTGCTCTAGCATTCCCACTCTCATACATGCTTATCCTTGCATTGTGATGACCATGCAAAGGTTCTTTACTGGTCAAGTGGGTGTTACCAGTAAGTTAACATCAATAGCAGAGAAAGATGGAGGAGACACACATTTTGCGGTGTGGTCACAGCAAATAGGAATGCTCAGTTAACTCCCTTCTATGCTTGTCTTAGCAACAGCGACTGGACAGGTCAGCGAGGAAAATTGGAATTTTCATAATCAGAAGTTTATTAATATAAGCAACTTCTAAAATTTGAGTACCTGATCACAGAATTAGTCATATTTATTTAGAACAAGACTGCAATACATCTTTTGCACAAATCAAATATATATCAAACTACCAAGCTAAATAAGTGGAATTTATTTTGACATAAAATCCTTTATTTTCAAAGATTTCAAAATTTATTTCAGAACCTATCCCTTGTAATTTAAAATCCCCCTATTAACAAGGAATTCATCTACATTAGAAATTTGAGGCTTTCAGTTAATGTGTTGGGGACTGGGCTGGATTATGTTTAACACTTACAGGAATTTTAAATAGAGGCGAGTCTGTGCAGTATGATCCCTGGTCCCTAGAAAGCACTGCCATAAATACAAAAATAATATTTGGTTTTGTTAAGGGAGTTCCTTCATATTTAAAAACGTGACTTGTTTGCTCCTAGAAATGAACTTTAATTAGAAATATTTTATTCTTTTGTACAGTTTCTGTTTATGGTGTTGCAAAGTACAGTTCACCTCAAGGGCTTAAGCTATTACCTAACAATTTCAAGCCCAGAATGAAACACAAAATGGCTCAATTCTCAGCACTCTGGTATCTTCCACAGATACAAATATCATTCATATTCACTTCCTTTTAGCTTAAGACTCTCAGACTTACTTAAAAGAGAAACTATACTGCTTTTACAAAGGGAGTTTCTTGCAAAACTTACCAGTGTCCAATTTGAACCAGCCTTACAGAAAGTTATTCCAGAATAATCAAGAATCATCTTGTAACTCAAAAGTACTTGAGCTTTCCTTCCACAAAAAGGCAACTACAACTCACAAACAGGATACTGGTAATTATCAAAGGTTGAAGACCTAGGTTAAGAGGATCTCAGGTCCTATTTTAAATGTGATCAAAATTATTACCATCAGACAAAGGATGCAGAATCTGGTGGTCTCAAATCAGGGGATGAGATATAAGAGGCCATAGGAAAATAGTCACCATCTCAAATGGCTGGATTTTAGTAGAATTCCATAAGTAGTCAAGGTTTGTAAGGGCTACATACTGCTTTACACCCTTTAGAAATAGCCCCCCAAACCCAATATGAAACTAAGGATCACTAAGATCAAAGATGCGCCCAGATGGAATTTATGAATTTACCTTTGTTTTACAGTAGAATGCAAATCTAGAATCTAGAAATTCTAGTGTAACAATGGAAGTAGTTTTTACAGGAACACAGTAATCATTCGAAGGTTGCATTTTTGCATGTTCACATATGCAGAATGAAGTTTTAAACGCTGAATGGAGTTATTATTTTTTTCTGTTTACTTACAATAAAAAGTAAAAGCTTTAGAGTCAACGAGAAAATGTATAATGAATGTATCACGCAATTATTTTTAGGAACTGTGAGATAACCTTGTACGTTATTTCCTCCAACTGTCTGATTTAAAAGTTACACATCTTTGCAAGCTTCATTTTCATTACCATGAATATATCAGGAACAGACTGACCCCAACCTGAAGCCAGGTGACAGCTGCTTCAAAAAGTCTAATCTGCTTAGAAAGGGAATAAATGAATGATTGCTATTGATTCCCATGACAGCTCTACACAGACCCATTAACTTCCCTGGATTAGTATAGACAGAAGCCAATTAGTTTTATTTCATATGTAAATAGCATCATAAAGAGGTACAGAAAATAATTCACTGGATTGCTCTCTCCTAAAGCACAAGGCACATATTTTGAAAGTCACTTCAAACACAGTTCTTGCTTATGGAGCTCTTGCTTTCTCTTAGGCAGGAATTTTTTAAATAAATTCAAACTCATCCAGCTGTGTATATTCAAGAAATACCAGAAAGTCACAAGGCATAGTAAGTTTCAGCTGTTCTCCTCTCTCTAGTATTATCAATAACACATAATGAGTTAGTTCATACATCATCACAGCTGTGCAGGCCAGAGTTAACTTGGCTAATTTAACTATTCCAGTAGAGTTCAGTCAGGAGCTTGCTCTACTTTAGATAATCCACTCTGCAAGTCATATAGAAAAGAACAGCATATGCTCTTTATTATCACTAATATGCAATTCTCCTTGTCTTCTTTCACAGAGTTCCTGTGAAGTCTTCTAATGGTATTGTCCCTTGGACAGTTTTTTAAAAAACAAAAACTTCTAAGAGCCACCAGCAATCAAAATCACTCAAAACTAATTAGCTAAGGCTATGACAACACTCTAGGCTTTAGCTATAAAATTTAAACTCCTTTTTTATCAATAAGCTTTAATTCTAAAGAGGAGAAAAGAACACTGTCTTCTGAGAAAAATTAACCATGGAGTCAGAGTTTGCAACTTTCTTCTTCATCCTCCCCCCTTTGCAGGAAATTCAGAATTAGAAATAATCACTGGTCATATTTTCACTGTAGGTGAAATTACCTACAAAATAAGGTCAGCACAGTGCCTCTTTCTTATGGGCGATAATAACTAGAAGACTATTCTGGCACACTTTAAAATGAATGTAATGTGAAAACCAATGGTGATCGCAGTTGCTAAAGGGAGAATTGCACATCCTCCACAATTTCAATTATCCACAACAGTATTCCGCACAGCTACCGAGACCCTTTTAAAACTGCTTAGTCCTGCCATTTAATATCATTTTCTACTAAGGATGAGTGCCTAAACTGTCAGAGACTATGTTTTCTTAATGGAAAACACAACATTCGATGTTGTTTTCTTAACTGCTTATCTGGAATTTGGAAATTCTCCAAAGTCCATCCTGTGTGCAAAACCCTTAGCATCTAAATATGGGGAGTTCATACATACAACTACTTTCCAGTTGATTTTGCAGATGTACAAAAGGAATGAGAAAGCGAAGTGGAATGGTATAATTTGGGGTGAAGGCAAAATTGGAAAAGAGTAATTAAAATAATTTCATTATGATGAACCAAGCAGGCACTTTTATTAAAATCCCGTTTTTACACGTGTTTTTAGTATCCAAGCATCTTGACCAAAGAGTTGGAAGGCACATGTGAACTTATCTAGCTCAACTTTCCTTCCATTCACTCTCGAGAATAAAATGAACACTGCACATCTAATTTGGATTAAGTTAGATGTTAAATCCATTTGCAAAAACCAAAGAATTTTATCTACACAGTTTGAAACTATGAACTTTTGTCTCTGCTAGAGACTAAGAACTATGAACTTTCCCCAAGTTCCACACAATGAACTATTATGGGTATAGTATATAATAATGATTTACCAAGTCATATATAAACTGCTGAAAACAAGTGGGATAAACAACTGCCATTCATTATTCCTGAATCTAAAGACTGGTTCGACTTGGGCATATACACAGCTGAACACACACTTCCTGGTTATGTGCAATCTGCACAGATAGACCAGCTTTACAGGCCTGACCACAGAGATTAATAGCTTTAGCCAAATAATGTGGTAACCATGTGAACCTGGGCTGCTCCAGCTTGTTTGTGAATCTCTCAGCAAGGCTCAACATGCCGTTATCTGCATCTTGTTGCCAGGAAACACAACATCGCTTTGGAATACAAGGAAAACCAGGTTGCAATAAGTACAGGTCAACTTCCCAAAAGCTTAATTTTTGACATTTAGCTATCTACAATCTTATAACATTTCTTACTGTAGTCCACAGAGAACTTCACTTTACTAGTAATTAACTTAACTGTTAATACTTTTTGCCATTTTTATCAGGGCAGGACCACTTATAATAATTCACTCATACTTCTCCTCTCAAGTGTCAAATAAACATTAATTTACTTCCTTAAAACTGATCTGGAAATCAAGCACTCACTGCAACTACTTTATAACTGATCCAACAATGAATGCGTATGGGCTTTTATCTGTGTCTATTCTTCAGCAAAGAAATTTTACCAAAGGGTAAAATACTCGGTATGCTGCTATCCTAAGAGTTCCTGGATTTTCTGGGAATCAAAATACCTGTCTTGCCTTGCTCAAGGTACCAGAACGTAATGTGCTGGACAATAATCCTGCTTGTTTCTTCCTGAGCAATTCAAACAGATAGAAACTTAATGTACCAAGATGCTGAAGTGCTTAGCAGACTGGAAATTTGCTTTATAAGAGTGAAGTGGGAGGCCACTGTTCTGCACAGTTTTGCAATCTGGAGATGGAAGGATTAGAGTGGCTTTGAGAGTATATAAAATTAATTACCCTTGACATACCAATCAGAATTGCTAGCTCATGGGCAACAGAGATTTTGGACAATACCTTATTAAAAAGGTTTTTAAGACAAAATTTTCTCTCTTCCAATGCCGGCTAAAAAAAATAAGTCAGAGTACTTAGCTTTGTTACAGGATCTGAGAATTTTGCTACCCAAGCAAGACAGAATCTTGAGTGCATTTACATTATCAAGAAAATGCATTTATGATCAGGAAAACTACATTTTTGATATAAGCTTTACTTTTATCCGAAGAGGTCTTCTACATAATAACGCCTTTAAACTTGGGCTTTATATTGTTTCTCATCTTGTTCCATATGTCACTTTTGAAACACAAGACGCAATATTCCAGTCTCATGGTAATTAAGTTGCTAAAAAGACACATAGATCTGTGTACTATACAACTGAAATATTCAAAGAAAACCACCTAGCTAATACTAAATGGGAGCAAGAGAAGTTAAACAAAGACCAGGTTACTGTAATGCCAACAACACTCTGGCACTGTTAGAACACGGAAGGTTAACGTCAAAACTAATAGAATTAGACAACATGAAAATGGTTCACTGCCACCATTTGCCTTCTAACTCTCCAGACACTTGGGTAGTGTAACCTGACTTATCTGTGAACAAAGATGACTCTCCACAAAGTTTTTCTCCCGAACTTCTGGGTTAGGATAGTCAGCCTATTATTTTAAGTCCCTTTATACTACAGCAGAAACAACTTAGGAATATAAAGATCAATGCTTATTATACAGCCATTTTTGCACTAGCAACTTTACATGTGGCAAGTATTATTTTCTCCACTTTCAAGTTCATTAAAGAAGAACTGAGATGTGGAAATTTCAGTTCCCTATCAGTGAATAATGCTTGGACATCCATAAAAGAACCAAATTATTTATATACATGTCTTGCCTACAAAAACATAAGAATAACTTTTTTTAATGTAAATGACAAACAAATATGTCCATTAACATAAATTTTCCCTTCACTCAATGTTATAAGACTCTTTCAGGTTTAAAAAAATACCGAGCTGTGGAACAATTTATTTTATCTGTAAGATAAACAGAATAATAAAATTAATGGTAAAAAGTTTTAAGGAAACTAAAAAAGAGATTTAACATGTTTGGGCATGATTCAGAAGTTTGGGAGGTACTTCGGAATCATTCACAGAAAAATTGTTTGGACCATTCAAAATGTAAAGAGGGCCACAAAAATCTCCAAATAATACTATGTTCCTTTAAAAAATAGGAACTACTCAATATACAAAACTTTAAAATTAGATAAATTAGGCATTCGTAATTTATAAGATTCTCCATGGATTTTCTTTCAAAAGCAAGCTCTCCTACATGATTAAAATAGTATTTGATTCACAACACTCAAAGTATATGCAACTTCTCAGTCACACACATATTGCACAGAGTGACATCTGAATTGTTCAAATCATAAAACCTTCATTGTCTGGTTAGATAAATAGCCTGCATTCAACTGCCATGAAAAATCAGGATAGCATACAGCCAAAAGAATAACAGTAGAAAAAAAAAAATAAAACCTGTTAGGTTACTACTGAAAGAAACCACCCTACTAAAGCCTCTTTACCTTCTCTATAGGATTTAACGATAGCTTTAAAGTAGTTATAAATACATACCCATACTTCATTCTCATTCTATCATTCTCTGGGTTACAGTAAAATCTTTCCAAGTGCTCCTGGGAATCATTGGATACACTCTGCCACTTCTGAGTAGTTGTCCTCTTGATCTGCCAATGATACGGCAAGACCGTGTGGTGCTTCAAACAATCCCTGCCATAAATACAAGTGCCTTGCAAAAAGTCCATGCAAATTTCAATTCCGTTCTCTTGGTGAGTGTGGTACTGTAGCTGGTTCACCAGCTCAAACACAAGGTCAAGGGAGGCCTCTTCACTTTTGTCCTGAAACAGCTCGGTACTCAACTTATCACTGGTATCCAAAATGTACTGGATTGTAAAACTGTTGTCTTGGAAAACCCCTGGAACGTAATCCATGACTTTGTCTATGCAGTCAGGACTAGCAGGAACATCACTTGAAACTGGGTGCAAAAGGTCAGCCTGGAAGTGCCCTGCTGTAGATTCTGCCACTGTCCCACTGATGGTTTCTGGTGGAAAGCTATGATCCTGGATTGGAGCCACTTGTTCAGGATCATCAGTGGTAGGATGGGCTTCTGGTATCTGGCCCCCAACATTTGTTCCATCAGGAATCAGGACAGACATATTGTCTTCTGCTGGTGGACACGATGGATTGATTTCCAAAGGTTTTTTCACCATAGGTTCATGTAAGCTGCTCTCTTCTGCACTCTGATTTCTAGATCTAAAAACCCCATCAAGTGAGCCAGATTCTAACAAAGTATTTAATATTGGTCTCAAAGACCTCAGGGTTCCGGCTCCCAATCTCTTCTGATCCTTTTTCTTAAAACAAGTCTTCAATGGAGTGATCTTCTCAGAGAGTCTCATTTGGCATGAAAAGTCATCAGGAGGAGAGGGAGGCTGCACTACACAGTCTGGCTCAGGTTCGGTGGTTTCCATTTCCATGATGTGGATTAGCTCCAATTGCTCCTCAGTCTAAAAAATCCTACCAGGAAAGGAAAGAATATCATTTACAAGCTGACAACAACCGAACCCTATTCATTCATCAATGTGTTTTGTTCTAGTCTCTAAGTCCCTGAAATCATTCCGCTTATACTGTATTTTACCTTTACAGGTCAGTTTTAAATTTTACTGAGAAATCAAGGCTCCAAAGCAGCCAAGGTTATTCAAAAGCCCACAACAGGTAAAGGTGAAAGAGAGACAGTATCTTCCAATAGGCTCTTGACATTTATTTGTGGATTTAATATACGATTTGTAATTCTGCTGGGGTATGAATTTTTACAGTAAGTCTAGGATGGGGTGGAGGGTGAGGGGTAGAAATAAGTGCATCTAATGACAGTGGGGAAACCACATCTCTACTGCTTTGTGGTTCTCTTCACAGTTGTTTATGTATTGCCTATCTCATGAGGTGACAAAAACTATTTCTTTGTTAAAAAAAAAGTTTGTCAAACGCAGGAAAAACTGCAAAGTTAACTGTGAGTGAATTTGGGGTGTGAGGATATACTCAGGAAACAGGGGCTCTCAATCGAAATATTATATGGGAGAAAGCCTACTGAAGCATTTCTAGATTCAGAAAGTTCCAATATATTCCCCAAGGATGTTAAGGGTCTACTTTTGCAATCCCCAAACATTACCACTACTGGAGGAAGAATATCAGGGCTTGTTAGTAACATAAGCTACATCAGCAACAACCACTGCACACTGTTTTAGAAACCAAACACAACTTCCTAATACAGAAAGGGGCCTCCTTCTCTTCAGAAAACTTACATATATGCATTTTTTCAAAAAGACAAATGAAGGCATAGAAAAATAACACAAGAAAAAAAACCCCACCAAATTTCAGATCCCTAATGAACTATACTCAGTGACTAAAAAAGTGCTTTCTTCAAAGAATCAGACCCCTTGAAAGAAACTGGAACTTAAAGTAAAAAGCAAAGAAAACTTTGCAAAATGATGAATGGTGTCTCCTCCACAATCTAGCATTCATTAACTAATTCTGAAAATATTTACTGAGTATTGTACCAGGTGGTAAAGGGGTGGTGATGAGCAATTAATCTTCTCCCTTGTCCAACAGACTGAAAGAAATCTTTGATGCAAGGGCTCATGACTTCATCAAGTATGCATCCCAGGTACCCAGTACAGTGCCTGGCACAATGCACATAGTGGGTGCTCCACAATATTTTTTTGCTGAATTACTGAAGAAAAAGCACCTATTAAATGCCTAGTTCTGTGAGGCTTTATGGGTCAACAATAGCAACAAAATGATAAAATTGAGTACCCAGAAAAATGAATATTAAAGAACTAATTGGAAGGATTCATAAATGTACATGTGTAAAGATGCATAATGATCAAACTCAAAAAAGTTAAAAACACAGTATATAACAAGGTTTTAATGCACACAGTAAGTACAAAAGAAAAGGTAGAAAAAGGAGAGTTCAATGTGAGCTGGCATTGTTAGGGAAAGCTTCATGAAGAAGGAGGGACTTGACATAAGACATAAATCAACTGGAAAGCAGCCAAACCAGGCGTTATTATTCATCATTTGGTGCTCTTGCCTCAAGGCACAATTGGCACAGATTGTGGTATTCCCTCTTCACCACACCAAACCGGCCTGTGCCTTCCCCCACGCACACACACACACACACACACACCACTCCTATCACACCCAATCAAGGCAAAACAGACGAAATTTATACGGGTGCATACACACACGCCACAACTTTTCCTATTTCTGCCCTCTGTCAACCTCAGAAATAAAACCGAGAAAGGGGCAGAGAACTGGAGGAGTGGCTGGAGTGGGGAAGTCACTAGAACCTAGTTCCTCAATTAGTTTGCATAACAGAAAAATAAAGATTGGAAGGACACCTTCCTCCAGTCCTCGCTGTAGGCGACCTACCGCTCCACCCTTCACCTCGTGATGCCCCTGGTTCTCGGGCACTCCCGACCCCTCGCACCAACCGGGGAAACTGCCCGCTCCAAACTCAGCACTCCGGCCGGGCGTAGCGCAACGCTCGGGTCCGAGCGACGCCTCCTGCCGGCCGCGGTAGTTTGCTCAGCTCGGCCCCCCCGGGCCGCACCAACTCCGCGCAGCGCGGCCCATCCCGTGTGTTCCCGAGCATCCTGCCCCCGCCTGCCCTCACACCCCCGGGCCAGCCTCCTCCCACCCAACGAGAGACTCCCGCCCTGGCTGCCCTCCCTTCCAGAAGCCACTCACGGCGCCTTCCACAGTTAATTTCTTTCTCTCCTCGACCGACCTTACAGCGAAGATCGTCCTGCGAGGCTCGGAGGCTCGACCCGATAAGAGCTGGGGAAACGCGGCGGGCGCTTCTCGGGCCGGCGGTGAGGAAGGCGACGACTTCAAAGTTAAACTGAAAACAGCTTTCAAACTTCTGGGCTGCAGCCGGAACACGGGTCCGCCAGAAGACTCCTCTCAGCGGCCGTGCCCTCCCCCTCGATCTGCGCCCCAGAGCGCGCAGGGTCTGCCCAGCGGGGGCAACCACACAGACGCACCCCCGAGTCTCCCCGACCCAGTGGGAATGGGGAGACGCCGGCGCCCCCAGACTAAACCCCTCAGCGAATTACTCCAATTTATACACCTGCCAGAGGCCCGAAGTGACTAAGAAGTGTAAACCAATGCCGTCCTGATATTGACGGGATCCCAGTGAATTCAGTACAAAAAGGCACAGTCTAAACATCCCTCACCCCAGATCCGTGAAAGCCGGCAGCGAGGCCGGCGACCCCTTCCGCGCCCGCCTTCCCAGCGAGGGTCCCTCTTCGGCCCCTCAGAGCCCACCCGGAGCCCTTTACCTGAACGGGCAGCCTGAGAAAACGGACCACAGGAGCCGAGTCGCGGTGCTGCCGGCTTACACTGTTCACGCTGGGGGGGGAGGGGGTTTTGGGGGGTGGGCGTGGGGGACGGGCTCGGGCGTCTAGGGGTCGCAGGCCGGAGACGCGGCGAGCGGCGCTCGGGCCATTCCGCCGCCGGGAGCGCAGAAAGCCGCGACTGCACTCCCGACCCGGCTCCCTCGCCTGTCACCTCGAGCTCTGCTTTAAAGTGGCTTCCGGTCGCCTCCTCTCGGCAGCCCGTCGCGGAGGCGGAGCCTGAGAGGCAGCGGGGCTGGGGTGGGGTGAGGGGACCGGGAGCTCAGTGGGTGACGGGTAGGCGGCCCGCCCCGCGTGCGCATGCGCGCTTACTCGCGGGGAGGCGCGCTCGAGGTGTGCGTGCAGCGGCCCCGTGCTCCCTGGAGGGGGCGTGTCCTTTCGCCGCCAGCTGGGTCCCGGAGGGTCTACGTCCGCAAGCCTCTGGGATCGCGTGGCTGTGAGGAGGGGAGGTTCGCGCCGTGCGGCGGGCTCCACCTACCTGCAGACAGATGCAGGGTCACTTTGTTCGGAGGAAACTCAGGCACCCGAGGGAGGAGAGGGAGGATGTGAAACGGAACAACCCGTTTCTGTGCGGTTGGCTTTGTTTATTTGCCTCCTCACTAGAGGCCTCCTACCCCTGACGCCACCGACCCCGAGAGGAGGCGATCAGCTGCTATGGCCGTTGCGGCCAGACGGGGTCGCCCGCCCCGTTCCGCACAGGCAGGCCCTGCGGCGCACCATGGCCTGCGCTTGCCCGACCTGGTTGCAGGCATTCCTGTTTCACGGGAAACATTCTCAGCATTGCAGAAGGGAAACCTAGCTTTGGGTTTTGAAGGTAGAAGCACGTATATGTGTTTTAAAGGCCACACACACGGTAGTGACTTGTTTATTCATTCAACAAATTTGTCGAGTGCCTATTGCATGCCGGGTGAACTGGAGGCTTAGACTACAGCCCTGATCAGCCGAGACACCTTGCCTGTCCTCATGGAGCTTTCGGAGCACCATGTACTCACCTCTAAAATATACACCGCCTGTGAATTTGCCATATTTTCTGGATTGTAAAATGCCCTGGATGGTGAGTCTGTTGAATAGTTTTTCAGCGGTGGAGGAAGAAACACTACGTTAAATTCATATAATCGCCATATATGTGTGTGTGTCGGGCGGGGGGAGAGGCCCTGGTCAAAAATCAAAGAAAATTAATCACGACTGTATCCCCAACAGCTAGCAGAAAAAGGTACACAGCTCGCAAAGAGATACTCTCTTCATGTGGCCTGAAATCTAAAGTGGCTTAATTCTGTAACTTGGAGGCATTCTGGGTTGAAAAAGTCAGCTATTACCTTACCAAACATGGAAGCCTGTAAAAAATAAGAGGTGGTAGTAATAAATATTAGGGTTCCAAGCCTTTCTTAAACTGTTCTAAACCAAACTGAGTGACACATCAGCAAAGAATAGATTAAAGGTAGTATCCTCCCCCAGCAGGTTTATTACAAATGGCATCAGGGCAGGTGCCTTGATGCCATTTAAACTAAGGTGAGAATGATATGGACAGAATTCAGAGACTACTAAGTAAAAGTCAAGAATTTCCAGGCTTTACAAATTGTATTGAGACAAAATCTTGATGTGTGCCTACTCACATATGGAATTTCCTAGAAGCAAGTATCTGAGTTTAAATCTACCATTTTACTGTTTGCTTTCTATTTGTTTCATCTGTTCTGTGTTTTCTTTCCTTTCATGCCTTCTTTTGAAGTATTTTAAATTCTATTCTCTCTCAACAATTAGGTTATTTGTTATACACTCTTTATTCTTTTAGCAGTGTTTCAGTTATTTATTGCTGTGAACAAATGACCCCAAAACTTATGACTTAAAACAACATCTCTTGTTTGCTTATGATTCTGGATTCTCTGGCTCAGGAATTCAGTCAGGGCATAGTGCAGATGGCTCATCTCTGCTCCATGATATCTGGAGTCTCAGTTGGGGTGTCTCAGATGGCTGAGGCCTGGCTCAACTAGGGCCATATGTCTTGGGCCTCTGTTCTGGCCCTTGGCTGAATTCCCTGTTTTTTCTCTACAAGCCTTCTTCATGTGGCTAACTTGGGCTTCCTCACAGCATGGACCCCTCTCGGGGTTCCAAGAGGGAGCATTCCAAGAAGACAAGCCTCAATATGCAAGCCTTTGCTTACATCATGCTTAATAATGTGTTATTGGCCAAAGCAAGTCACTCTACCTGGCCCAGAGTCTATGTGGGAGGGAACTGCTTGAGGCCATGAGTATTGGGAGATACTTAGACTAAGAGCAGATCACCTTAATCCCCGATCAAGGATTAATAATTAAAAGTTACTCCCAGGATGCAGCTCTTTGGAATCCAACTTATTTTTCACCCTCCGCTCCCCAGTTACTCCCCTTGAGGCAACAGAGAACTCTAGCTAGTTCTCAACCTCTCCATTACTGCTTTCAGAGTATCAATTGGCCCAAATGGAAAAATGGCACCAGATTCTGGACTCACCACTCTTGGATCTAGACTTCTCAGACTGCTAAAATTTTACTGCTCCAGAAAATGTATCTTCCACATTGTCTGCCTCAGATGTGATCCCTGGAATATAATGGAGTAGTAAGATCCTCCTAAAGAACAGAACCAGGAATTGACTGATTAAGCAAGGGCATGGAATCTTTGCTCTTTCCAATAGGATTTGAGATGTTCTATGGACCAGTGACCACTGGGTGTTTCCATCTTCGCCTTTCTGAATAGGAGTTTTACCAACATCATGTACCCTGTATATCCATCATTACTTAATAGGAGTATTGAGGTAGATAACTTTTTTTAATTGGTGCCGGTGCACGAGGATCAACACTCTTACTGGGGAGTACTCCACATCATTGGGACTCCTGAATCTTGGACTCTAAGCTCATTGCAGAGACTTTGGGATTTTTTCTTTCTTTAAGGGAGGGGATGAGTATTCCTTATATGAGAAGAAGGGAAAGACATTGCTTGTTACCTCTTTCTTATTAGAAAGATCCTGACACTTTTTTTTTTTTTTTTTTGAGGAGAAGGGCTAGCAATGTGCCTAGCCGCAAATGCTTTTCCCTAGATCCCATATGCTTTTGGGTGGCCATGGGATATAGTTCTAGACACACGGTGAAGATGTCTAAAAAAGAATTTTTTTCCTAATGTAGAGATACCCCAATTCATTTCTTCCTTTTTTTTCTTCCTCCTAGAATACTAACATGAAGATGGAGATGGAACCTCATGACAAAAATGAAGGTGAACATGATGTGGAAAATATGAAGATGGAGTCTATAAGCTAAGGATCCTGGAGCAGAATGATAGGAGAAGCCTGGGTCATTCAGGACATCTTAAAGCTGCTGCAGCAGCCCTGGAATGGCTACCCCTGGACTTAGTAAGTCTGAAAAATAAACCCCAATTTGGTTAAACTGTTTTCTGTTATGTGTAGCTAAACATATTCTTGGCTAATACATAAACTGTCGTAAGTTATCTTCTAACTAGTCTTCCTGCTTGCAAGCTCTACCAATTAGACAGCAGCAGCATGACCTAGTATGTCAGAAATATAAGAGCTATCACAAAGCAATACATCAACTCCTATAGCATTTGCTGCCAATTCCAGATATGCCAAATTATATGATTAAGAAATACATGTTTACTAAAGAAAAAAATAGAAAGTAGATAGGAGACATAAGACTACCCATAGTTGAAACTTCTCAAGTCCCATTTTAACATTTTCCTATAGTTATGCTGTCTTATTTTATTCACATGTTTTTCACAATAACATTACAGTGTATTCCTATTTTACCTAACACTATATTATAAGCAGTTTTCCATGTTAACACATGGAAACAAACAGCTTTTAAACAAATAGCTGTTTAACATTCCAAGTAACTATAATAAGTTTTACCTAACTCGTTTCTTATCACTGAACTTAATTCACTTTTAAAATAAATCATTTATTCACTGAGTATCTACTACATTCAAGTCACTGGATTAAATATTATAAGTACCTGTACATGAAGAAGTGGCTCCTATTTGAACGCTCTTCAGAACTACAAAAGACAAAACATAACATTCGACATGTACAGCATATGCATGAGCACACTTTCTGTATGTGGCCCTAAGCCATTTAATTGCTTTTAAATATGCTTATAGGATTGAAATATTCTAATTACCTTTCTATGTACTCCTTTTATTGATAATTTCTGTTATCCTTGTCTGCTGGATTTGCTTTAGTGTGACTGATCAGTTCAGTACAGCACTTCCAATGAACGACTTACTCATGTAAAAGCTGAGACCCCTTGAAATTTCAAGTGACCAAAGACCTCCTGTTTTCATTTTTATTAACAGAATACATGCTACAAAGTATTAATAGCTCTTTCTTCCTTTCTGTTTTCACAATTATCAGTAATACTTAATTCCCCAACAACCTTCTGGTGGAAAGATAATCATTTCTGGTTACCACACCAAGAAGGAAACTGACTAGCATGACTCAGAGAGCGTAATGAAAGACCTGAGATTTGAAATCAGAGGCCTTGGCTCTTAGCAATGCTGTTCTGAGAACACAGCCAATTTGCATAAATGGCAGATTGACAATTCCTTATATGTGAGTGCTAAGTCCAAGCTATAATTTTTTCTATGTACATAAGGACAACTTATTTTCTAACTCAAAGAGCATGTATGTACTATATTCAAAGTGAAAGAAAAGCCAAATTGTTATTATGCAACTGAATTACTGATGTTTTAAAACATAAAGCCTATTATTGAAAATTCTGTCTTGATGTTGTTACTAATGGGCCAACTCCTGGAAGGTATCTGAAGAAAGATTTCCTAGTTTCCAGAGAGGCAGTTCTGCACCCTTGGATCCTAGAGTAAGAAAAGATTTTGGCTGAAATGTATTTACCTCAAGTGGGTCTTAAATATGGTGTTGGTGGGAGAAGATTGGAAAAATCTACTAGAGAATATGTCACAGCAACTAAAAGTAGAAAATTTCATCAGCATGAATGAAGGGTGAATTAATTCAAAGCTCAGAGGTAGGTTGGTTTAGAGCTTGACATGAACATGCCTTGATAAATGTAAACTTTCGATGCATATTTTCATAAAGTGATAGCATATTCGCTTTGCAGACCATTTCCGAGTTTTAAAAATATTATTCATTTATAATCTTTTTCTTGAAACTCACTTCTTTTCTCCACCTCTGATGAGGCAACAAGGTACGTATGTCTAGGAAAAGTGAAGGCTTACTGGAAAATGATACAGATAAAATATGAATAGGATGAATTCTAAAATGCTTATGCCAGATCACCAGCTATTCTGTTTAGCCAAGATTTGTATTTGTAAACTGCCTAATCATCTGCTGGACTGTTCTTATCTTCACAGGATCCATGACAGCCACGTGTGCTCTTTAATCCCCTTCATTTTGGACCTGTTGAGTAATTCACACAGCACATAATCAAAGTGCTTTCTGATGTAACTGGTTTTGGTCTATATGAAGTGATTCCTTCAGAGAAGTCCCACATTTTTTCCAGGCCATTCATTCAGTTTATTCATTTATTGGGTGTGTATGTACCAGGTACTAGTTATGCAATGATGACTAAGATAATTCCTACTTTCTGTCAGTTGTTTGTGAACTGACCACCCAGATCACCTGGGAAAGTCGGCTGCAGATTCCCCAGCCCCACCCTAGACCTCCTGAATCAAAATCTCAGAGGGCAGAGGATTCTGCACTTTGAAGATGTTCTAGGCACTGCTGCTTTAAGAGTTCAGAGTTTAAAACACTCGGGTTAGGGAGGTGGACTTGGAGCAGGGGTAGGTAGTGCTGGGAGGGAAAGGAGATGTAGAGGGTATGGTCAAAGAGGAAAACAAATAAATACACTATAGTGTGGTAAGTGCTATAATAGAGTTACACCTGCAAAGTGCTAAGAATATATAGTGAGGAAGAATTAAGCCTAACTATAAACTGTCAGAGGAGAGAATTACCAAGATTTCTTGAAGTATCTAGAATTATTATTCCTTAGAATGTTAAGCAACTCAATTGTTTCTACTTGAAGTACTCCTAAATTTAATAAGAAAAAGTTTCCTTTTTAAAAAAGTGAATTCCCAAGTAATTAAAGATGATCTTGAAAATTGTATGCAGAGATCATCTGAGTTAACAGCATTTCTACTGTGTAAATTTATCCTAAGGATATAATTAGGGTTATGCACAGGTTTGATTACAAAGCTATTCCCTGCAGCAAATAAATTGTGTCCAAGTGCTCATCTTCATCAAGTCCCAGAATCTGTTCTCCATGGACAACTTCCCTGTCCCTACTTTTTATATTGTCTTAAGACATTCTGGACCATAAATAGTTCCCAGTCTTGCTGTTCAGGCTCTGTAAAACCAGTACTCTATCTCTACAGTACACACTTTTTCCAGTGACAAAAACAGAATTTAGGAATTTAATTCATCAGTAGCCCTGGCCAGCCACACTGGGCAAGATCATGTACAGAGCATAAATTTTAATGCTAATGTCCAAACTCAATATGGTGATTTTGGCAGATTGGACATCCTAGCCATTCACTGAAAAGAGATGGCTCTGAAGTGCACTTGCCTTTCACCTCTGACTCCTCTACAGGCATATAGCTCCTAGACCATAGGTTTGCAACTTGGCCTGTCTGTGAGAATCACTTGAGCCACTGACTATATACATGTGTACACACACACACACCCTATATGTATACATCTGTTTCCAGTCTCTACACAAGACCAGTCAAACCAGAATCTCTCAGATGGGGCCGGTGCATTGAATATAGACTGTCTTATTTATCTTTTCCTCTCTGGTTCCCAGGAGAGCACTTGACATTATCAGATACTTAATGTCCTATTCACTCATTCATTCATTCAACACATTTACTGAGTATTTATGTTCTAGACATTTCTAAGTGCTAGGGATACTAGAGAATAGAACAAATGGTCAACTCTTATCAAATATTCTAATGGGAGGAGACAGACAGGTGATATCAGGTAGTGATGAAAGCTGTAAAAATAAGACATGGTAAGGGTGGACAACCACAGAATATATCACACAAGGACACATTGAGAGTAATTATTCACAATTATGTTAAGATGATGCAAATAAAACCAGGACTGTCCTGGATAAATCGAGATGTATAGTCACTCTGGGTAAGATGGTGCTTTTTAAAAATGATGTGCTGTTCAGGAAAGGCACTTCCTAAAGGGAAACATTTAAGCAGAAGTCTGAGGAAGATAAAGGAGCTAGCCATGAGGATATCAGGGGAAGAGCATTCTGGGTAGATGGAATAGCATCTGAGGTAGAGGCAAGCTTGGCATATTAGAAAAAAAATCAGAGAGGCCAGTTTGATTGGAGTGGAATCAATGAAAGGAAGTTCTGCTGAAGAGGTCAAAGCGGTGGCCAGAGACCAGATCTCATATCTTTTAGGCCCATGGTAAGGACTTTGTACTCCACCTTGAGATAGAAATCTATCTAATTTACATTTTAAAAGGATTACTCTGGCTACTGGGTGTAGAAGAGCCTTGTAGGATGGCAATAGTAAAAGCAGGAAGATCATTTATTGGTGTAGGCAAGAGATTATGGTAGCTTGGACCAGTGTACTAACCGTGGCAGCGGCAGGATGTGATTAGATTCTGGAAGCATGATAAGGGTAGAACTGAGAGGATTTGCTGTTGAATTGGACATAGTTTATGAGGGAAACTGAAGAACCAGGGATGATCCCTCAGTTTTCAGCTTAGCAATTAGGAGAATGGAATTGTCATTTATTGAGATGGTGAAGATTGCGGAAGGCAGGCTGTTGGGAGCAAAGGGAAACAAGAGTGTAGTTTTGGACACATTAAGAGGAGATGGTTAGGGGCTTCCCCGGTGGTCCAGTGGTAAAGAATCTGCCTTCCAAGGCAGGGGACATGGGTTTGATCCCTGGTCGGGGAACTAAGATCCCACAGGCCACGGGGCAACTAAGCCCATGCGCCACAACTACTGAGCTCACATGCCTCAACGAGAGAGCCCGTGCACCACAACTACAGGGACACACGCCCTGGAGCCTGTGCACCACAACTAGAAAGAGAAAACCTGCACACCACAACCAGAGAGAAGCCTGTATGCCACAACGAAAGATCCAGTAGGCCTCAGCAAAGATCCCATGTGCCACAACTAAGACCCAACGCAGCAAAAAAAAAAAGAGGAGATGGTTAGTAGACAGATAAGAAGACTAGAGTTTAGGAGAAAAGTTGGGACTGTTTGCTATCATATCTAAGAATCTCCCCATTTCTAAACCTACATGGTGAACACATTGGTTCCTCCATTTGACATAAAGGTTAATTAGGAGGGCCTAGATATGTGTCTTTTATTTTATTTTTTTTAACTTAGGGACCCTGGTGGGACTAGGGCTAGCTTTTATTTTATTTTTTTAAATATTTACTTATTTATTTGGCTGCACTGGGTCTTAGTTGCAGTACACGGGATCTTCATTGTGGCATGCAGGATCTAATTCCCTGACCAGGGATTGAACCTGGGCCCCCTGCATTGGGAGCACAGAGTCTTAACCACTGGACCACCAGGGAAGTCCCTAAATGTATGTCTTTTAAAAAGAGTACTGGGCTGCATTCTTCATTTGTAGATGAGGGAGATTTATTTTCACAAAGCCTGAAAGTGAGGTGCTGCCCAGTGGTGTCCACTCATTTCATATTTCTCCAGCTGAGGCAAACTGTAATCCCTATAAATCTAAGCTAATTTACAGTTCCTATTACCTAACTTTGTCAATGAATACCCCATTCGGGGAAGCTGAGTAAGAAATTAGAGTCTAAAGAAACAGTTGACATCTGTGTGTTCTATGAGTTTACAGAAAGAAAAATATCCAAGTCCAAGTCAAGCATATTACAATATGAAAATTAACAATTGGTACAGGTGCATACAAGTTTCTAGCAATGTAAGCCTAAGTCTGATTTTAAAACAGAAACCTATAGTATCAATTAGAGTTCCCATTATTTATTGACTTCTTGCCTACAAACTTTAAAAAACAGCTGTCTTTTATTTTCAAATGCAAAACAGATGGAAATTTACTCTATCAGGGAAATCTATATTAAACAAAAGAAAATATTTGCAACATTATTTGCTGTATTATTTTGACTTCATCACCTGCCTGAGACTCTGACTTTTATTTTTCACTTTCTGAAGACTTAACTAAATTGGAAATCAAGGATCTGAACTGGCTTTTTCTCTGATTATTGAAACCTAGGAAAACTCTTGGTTTCAAAGTTTTGTAAAGTCGTCAAAAAAACAGTGTGTCTTTGGTTAAAAATAATGTTCTGTAGACATGAAATCAATGTGACTGTAAGAGAAATGGAAACCGAAACTGTTTTTTACCAGACTTCAAAGTTAAAAGCCAGGAAATTTTAGCTGCATCAACGAAACCCTACATGAGGACCTGTTGGTAAAAATAAGTGGGCTAATTGCATAGATTAAGTGACCCAGAAAAGGACTTGCTGATTGACAATTATTTTTATTCATTCTTCTATCTTATTGAATGCCTGCCACAAACAGTCGCTGAGTGTGCAATGGTGAGCAGAACAGACATGATCCCTGCCTTCATATAGGATATGGAAGATGACAAGTATTACTTGAATAATCACTCAGAACCTAGGCTGGGAGAGCCAGGGAAGGCTTCCTTGGTGAAGAAACATTTGACTGAGCTCTGATGATTAAGTAAGCATTGACTAGCTCAGAGGGAGATGGGTGGGAGAAATGAACAGCGGTCAGGAGATGGGAACGGCAAGTGCAAAGCCAGAACTGTGAAGGTGTGGCATGCAAAAAAGAGCGAGTGGGTTTGGAAAGCAGAAAGTGAGAGGGAGAGTGGCTGGAGATGATTTGGGGATGTAGACTTTCAGGCCTAATTAACAATTCTGCAGAAAGATAGGCAGTCACTGAAGTGTTTAAATTAGAAAGATGATGTGACCATACTTTATTTTTAAAAGTCAACTCTGGGGTCAGGAGAACTTCCACTTCTAGTAATGGATTAGGTAATTCAGGCTAGCACCTTACCCAGAAAACCCACAAAAGCTGGAAAAAAAATACTTTAAAAATTACTCCAAGAGCTAACACAAAGATTTAAGGTAATAAGACCTGAGAGAAGAAAACTCAGAGGTGAGCAGAACACTTCAAGCCACTTTTTCCAGAGAGGTGGCTAAGAAGCTGAACAGAACTTCTGACAGACTAGCAGAGATAGGGGTATAAAAACTGAAGTTCAGGGAAGGTCAAAGGGAGTGACGCCAGGTTTTGGGTTGGAACCCAAAGGACTACATTGGGAGTGAGGGTAAACCAGAAATAGACCAGCCCTCCCAGCTTCAAATCCTCTCAGGTTCTCCAATTGGATTAAAATGATCTAGGATTGCTAGTGGCCTTAACCTCTTGCCAGAAGCAAACATAAATCCTCCTTGGAGAAAGATAATATTATTGTAGGCCTCCAGCTATTTGTACAATTATCCAAATGCAATATCTGGCACTCAATTAAGAGCAACCAAATAAGCATTCCAAACTAATGGGATATGTCAAAAGACACAGAAGCCAGATTAAAGGTTCTCCTACTAGCCAAAACAGGGCAATCTGAAAGATAAAAATAATGATGGCAATTCATTATAGCATATTGAACGTAAAAGGATCCATGAGTCAATTAAAATACTCAAAATAAAGGCGGGGGGGGGGTAGGGTGCAAGAGAGGAGGGAAAGCTCTTCTTTACAGAAAAATGTCAGGTAATAAATGTAGATGGATTGATGGGATTAGAAAATCTTCATTTTGTAACCACCAAAATAATAACTGAGAAGGGAAGGATTATCAGTGGATGTTAACACTACTAGGTGAAAGGTTGGAAAATAAAATATTCACATAGTCTCTAAGTATCTCCTTATACAGTACTCATTAATAATTAAAGAGGTAATCTGACAATTAAAGAAATCTCACACACCACCTTAACCCAATGATAAAACTTAAATGACTATGAACAGACATTATATACCTTGTGATATGATGAACAAAAGAGGATAAACCATCATCTATGTAGTATTCTTGTCAAATATATACATCTGTTGAACTTTGATTACAGGTAAGGCATGTGTTAGGAGTCGTGGGAGAATGAGACCTTAAGATATCATAACTTTGTTTTCTCTGAATTCAAGTTTATAAACAAGTTCATGAGACAAGCCATCCATGAAAATTATATTACAAGAATTACTTTGTTTGCCAAGAGTAAAACAACAATATTACAAAGATTTTCTTCAAATGCCCACCTGGTCATCCAAGACTCTAGCCCTCCTATATGAACTTATCAGTAGAAAGAGTTACCACTGAAAGCAGTGCTTTAATGAAGACAGAGTTTGATATGGAAATCTCTAAGTTGCCTGCTGAGCTATACGGGAATTTAATTCAACAAAAAATTAGAGACTCTATTATGCCCTGGCAACTGGCTGAGCACTAGGCATATATCTCCACAGAACTTTGCTAAAAGGCACATCTTCCCCTGGGAGATGTGCCTTTTTAAACTGCTGGTAGTCATTTCACTTTGAATGTAAGGGTTTTCAGTCTTGTCTTGAGAGTAGATTTTGATTGGGATAGAGAATGTGCAGGCATTTGAGCACCCAAGGGGTGAAAAGAGAGACTCTCCTAGAAACAACAGAATGAAGGGAATGGATGATGGAATTTCAGTCAGTCATAAGAATGTGTGGCAGGGTTGAGGTAGTTACTTACAGAGTAGTATTGTTTTGTTTTGTTTTGTTTTTGAGATAAGAGGATTGGTTGGTTACTTGGTTAAGGAGAGAGAAAGGAATAAAAAGGAGAGAAGGACATTACAGAAATTTCACCATACCTTACCATAGCTACCTGGGCACTGGTTGGGAAATGGGAGGAGGGCAGGTGAAGGAAACAAGTTCTAGAACATAAATATCTAGATCTAAGCATGAGAGAACAATCACACAAATCCAAATAGTGAGACACTCTACAGAACTCGTTAAAGAATATGAATGTCAGGAGAAGAAAAGAAAAAAAAAAGCAGCAGAACTATTCTAGGTTAAAGGCAACTAAAGGCTATGTTTGGCCTTTATGTAGCCATTGGATTTTAAAAAATGCTACAAAGGATATTATTCAGACAGTTGGGAAAATTTGAATACATAATGAATATTAGATATGGTATCAATGTTAAAGTTCTTGAGAGTGGTAAGAGAGGCATTGTGGTTACCTAGAAGAATGCCCCTGTTCTTAAGAGATAGAGATACCTGTTGAAATATTTAGGGGATGAAGCATCATGATATCCGCAGAGTACTTTCAAATGGTTCAGGCAAAAAAAAAAAAAAATATGTATACATATATGCAGTCCTCACTTTGCATGGTAGTACAGGACTCAAAAATGACTGTATAAAGTGAAACTGTGCAAACTTATTTTTAATAATCAATGGGGAAAATTACCACTGTTGCATGACCTTTAAACAGTTTTGTCAAAACACTATGAACTCTTATGGTCAGTTATAAATGTAGGAAAATGAAATACTAGCAAAACTAATTTTTATTCCGTATACAGTAATTTAAACCATTAGAAACACTGAGGATTAAAATATTTCATTTCTTTGTAAAACACTTAAAGTAGTTTGAACAGTTCTTCTGATCATATAACTAACTATATAGAATCTTCTCTATGCCTTTGCAAATTGTCATACTCCTTTCTAAGTTTGGATCAGCTTGCATCCTTTTATCATTTGCACTTACAATGTTGTGAAATATCTCCAAAAGCTCCTTTAATGTGAAGTTTTTGCTAATGTCACTTCCCCTGGGACATCTTCATCCTTTTCATCACAACCACTTTCCTCATTAATCTTGATAGGTTTGCCTTCACTAAGTTCCTCTGGCTGCATATTTAGAGTGTTTCTAATGGTGGCAGTGTCAATATTCCCAGTTCTGTCTTCTACAACTCCATTTATGTTTGATTGGAATTTCACTTTTAGCATTATCACTTTTAATTCCTTTCCTGCACTTTCATCTTTTTTGATCAATATCCATTTTTATAAAATGTCATGTGAGTTTATCACTGAGAGACAAGGAGGCAACACAATTGCATGCTTTGCTGTCTGTGCATGAACTGAGTAACAGATGTGCAGTGACCAATCTGACGGATTTTTGAAAGAAGTGTCATGATTGGTCACTGTCACCGATCATCATGGGCATCTGTTCATTATGTAGCTATTTGAAGCTCTGGCAGGGAAGTCTTTATGCAATTACAGCTAGTATACCATGGTAACTGAAATTTGAATCATGTCATTGTGTAACTGCCTCTATGTGTGTGTGTGTGTGTATACACCTATTTATGTGTGTGAATCTCAATAAAGTGTATATAGGGGCCCACTGCACTATTCTTGCAGCTTTTCTATAAATTTTGAATTTATCATAATAAAAGTTAGAGTGGGGGCCTCCCTGGTGGCGCAGTGGTTGAGAGTCCGCCTGCCGATGCAGGGGATACGGGTTCGTGCCCCGGTCTGGGAGGATCCCATATGCCGCGGAGCGGCTGGGCCCGTGAGCCATGGCCGCTGGGCCTGCGCATCCGGAGCCTGTGCTCCGCAACGGGAGAGGCCACAACAGTGAGAGGCCCGCGTACCACAAAAAAAAAAAAAAAAGTTAGAGTGGGATGGGGGGAATAAGCAGGTCATGGAGGAGACAAGACAATGAAGTAGAAAATCTGGAGAAACAATAGACAACAAAAACAGACCAACAGGGAATCCAGAGAATAGAAAAGGCTGTGGAACCAAACTCCTTGGGTTTGAATCCCACTTTACTCATCAGCTGTGTGATCTTGGGCAAGTTATGTAATCTCTCTGAATCTGTTTCCTCTTTAAAAAATGGAGATAAAAATACTACCTACTTCACAGGGTAATATGATGATTAAATAATTTGCATATATGAAGTACTTAGCATAATAGTGATGCACAGTACTTTATAAGTGTAAGCTGTTACAGGTTTGTTAATCTAGGGGAGCCTTTAGTATATTTAGACACCGATAGGAATCCAGATGGAAGAAGGGATAATTAATGGTGTATGGTTCCTAAGAAGGTGAGAGGGAATGAGATCCAAAGAAGAAACAGAGGCATTGGTCTTGGACCAAAGGGGGAATATCTCTATTTTAACAGGAGGGAAAGAGAATAGGATGGGTGCAGTTGAAGGTTGGGTGGCAAATTTGCTAGGGAAAAGGTGTTACAGAATAATGACTTCTGTGTTCTCCAAGAAATATAACAGAATTGTTGGCAGTAAGGGCCTAGAGCTAGTGACCTTAAAATTATAGTCATACCAACTTGCCCTTTTGTGTTTCTAAAGTGTGGTGCACAGCTGCCTGGGTGCAGGCATGGAGGCTGTAGGCTGTTGAGTTCATCCAGGATGGAGGTTTTTCCAGATTGATGTGAGGAAAAGATAAGGAGACAAGGAAATTTATGGCATTGGCAAGAGGATTACTGAGAGTAGGAACCATGAAATCTAACCTGTGATGCAGGGAGGCGGGAGAAGGCTAGTGGTGAAAGTAAATGGGACCACGAATTAGGGAAGGGTCCCCTTAAGATCAAGGAATGGTCCTAGTGAAAACTGTTTAACAAACAAACTAGCCATTTCCTAAATTAGGGAGCAGTGTACTATGTAAACAGGATGTTCAGTTGGGGCTCTTTCTGTTTTAGTTTTGGCTGAAGCCCTAAAGACTGAGAAGAAAACAATAGGTGCTATAATGAGGGGCTATGCCTCCAATGCAGAACTTGTAAAGAGGGGTCAAACTGGCTTTGTGACCTTTAATCCACCCAACTGGAGTTTGTATAAGCGCAAGAGCTGAAAAATTGAGAGAAGTTTTCTTTGGAGAATTGTTGGAATACCTTGGCTTTTCCTCCCCCCACCAACCCGCCCCCCCCCACCCCGCCCAGGTGAAGGGAATGGTTCTCCTCTCTTCTTAAACCAAGTGAGAGACATACTTTAAGGAAGCAACTTGAAGAGCTTCAAATGTGCCTCCTTAAGTTTGAAAAGTGTAAGGACTGGTAAGAGAAGCTCTGACCAAAGGGGAGAGGGGGGAGCGGTAAGGCTGCATTGGGAGCACCCCTCCCAGCGGTGGGGTAGGGGTGGGTATTTCTCCTAGACCACGTGGGGGCCTGTGGGAAGAGGCAGTCTGGAGCTATCTCAGATTTCAAGATGGGCTGGAAGGAGCCACCACCAGATGGCCAGGGGCAGAGGAAGGAATTGTAGGAAGCCAGTAGGAGGCAAGAGACATTGCTTCTGCACATTAATGAGATAATGCCCACAAGGTCCAGGGTGTGGCTGTGGGACAGGCTGGCTCTGAACGAGTAGAAGGTCACTGAGGGTGAAGAGGTCAAGAAATGAAAGGTCTGGTGCTGGCAGAGTCATCTTTGTGACTCTGATGATGACGTACCCACGATGTTGGCAAAGGCTGGGGTAAAGACTGCAAGCCATGTATCCAAGGCCAGTGGTTCTCAAACTCGAGAGAGCCTTAGAAGATACAGAGACAGGCTGGTTGAAGTAGGATAGGGCCTGGACTTCTGTGTATTTTTACCGAGTTCCCAGGTGATCTGGAATATCCAGAAGAGTTTGAGAACCACTGCCCAGTATTTAGTGCAAAGAACAGAACACTGTTCAGTACATAACAATATCTACCAGAAGAAAGGAAGAGAGGGTAGTTTAGCCAAATAGCAGGGCCCCCTGGAAGCAATTTTTTGTTAGAAGAGGGTAGGGAAGTAGTGGTCTGGAAACAGTAATGGGGACAACTAGCCTTCCAACTCATTATCCATAACTATCACTTTTCTTTCCCCCTTTCCTCCCTCCCATCCCTTCCTTGATGTGAACATGAGTGTTGTGGGCTGAATTGTGTCTCCTCAAAAAAAAAAAAAAAAAAAAGATAGGTTGAAGTCCTTATCCCTAGTACTTTAGGCTGTGAACTTAATTGGAAATAGGGTCACAAAAATTTGGAAATGGACATAATTAGTTAAGATGAGGTCATACTGGAGTAGGGTGGGCCCTAATCCAACATAATTAGTGTTCTTGAGAGACGGCAGCCACATGCAGACACAGAATGCCATGTGATGATGAAGGCAGAGACTAATTATGCAGCTATAAACCAACAAACACCAAAGGTCGCTGGCCAACCACCAGAAGCTAGAAAGAAGCAAAGAAGACTTCTTCTGCAGGTTTCAGAAGAAGGCATGGCCCTGCCGACACCTTGATTTGGGGCTCCTAGCCTTCAGAACTGAGAGACAATACATCTCTGTTGTTCTAAGCCACCCCTTTGTGGTACTTTCTTGCGGCCACCCTAGGACACTAATACAATAATGAATACAATGAGATAGTCCTTTCTTGATGTACCACACATCATCTCTATTACGTTCTACCCATGTTGTGTCCCTGTCCCCTTTGCATTGAACTTACAGTCTCTCTCAGGACACTGAGGACCCACATGTAAGTCAATGGATGTCCTACGAACAAGGAAAAGTTCACTGCTTGACATGCTTAAGCTGAAATACAATACACTTTGTGCTCTTGATGGAGCAGTCAGCCTCCACACTGGCTTCTGCACTTGTTATTGACAAATGAGTCAGTTCATATAAGATGGGTGGCTTATTTGAGTAGGTGTATGTTAAAGTTATTTTGAAAAAAGTAAAAGGAGTCTGTAAAATATACCTGCATGCGACTCTCAAAAGAAAGTGTTCCCATGAGGAATCTTAAAACAGTCTAAACCAAAGTGCTGAGAAAAGTTCTCAGTAATCATATATAATGGGTTCCACTTCCAAAAGTCCTCCCACCTCCTCTGATTTTCATAGCTATTTTCTCCTTCCCAACACAAAGAAAGTCTTGGGCCATGGAGTGGCTCAAGAGACCACACTAACTGACCCAAGAAAGATGAAGTTCTTGATTTCTTTAGCAAAGGCTACAGAAACCAAGCAGAAGGAAGGTACCACTCAGAGCAGGAACAGAGAGAGACAGCATATCTCATTCAGCTTTTTCCAACCTGCCACGGTCATGCCTCTGACGTGTCAGATCAAGACATATCTTGTGGCCCAGAAATGCTACTTGTAGAAATTTCGCTTACAGAAAAAAACTGTAGGGCCACGGAAAGGGCTAAGGTGGCTTGTAGATTCTGGAGAGAGGATGGAGTCAGTGGCTACTAGCTGAGGTGAGTAGTTCAAGCCTCATGTCTGGAAGAGAGGTTAGATGCTAAATCTCTTTTACATCAGGACCTTGAGCAGGGACAGTACAAGGGGACCTGGTATGTTAAAAGGACATCTGGGCCAGAGATGCCTGTCCCAGCTTTGTCTGCACAGACATGGTTCCAAAGTTCTCAATTCATAATCCAGCCTCCTGTAAGATATTATCACTCAGATGTTCTGTAGCAACCTGAAGCTCACTGTACCTAAAAACTTAGTTCATTTCAGCCCCATCTCCCTTCCCCAGATCTGTCTCTTTTTTTTGAATTTCCTTTTTATATGCTATCCTAATCTCCCCAAAGACTTATCTGCTTGTACTGTCTCAAATTGCTCACCTCTGTCATGCTCTCCAAACTACCGGGTTAAGGCCTCCAGTGACCTTGGTGTTGTCCAATCTAATAGTCACTTTATTATCCTCACGCTCACTTCTCAGTAGCCTTCAAGCTGCACACTTCTCAGTTGACCATTCTCTTCTCTTGACCTCTGGTACATTACACATCCCAGTTTCCTTTCTATTTCCCTTCCCCGTTCCTTCTCTTATCTTCTTACACTATCCTCTTCAATCTCTGAAATATGGAGTCCCGCTAACATATCTTTAAATACTATTTTAATTAAATAACTATACATTGTATATAAATATTATATACTCTGATCAACCATATATCCAGTAGGCTCCAGATTGTAAACATAATTACTAACTTGCCATCTCTCTCTCAATCTCTCTCAGGCATCTCAAACACAACATAGCCCCAGTCAAACTCTTGATTCTCTTTCAAAGTCTCCCAGCTCTACCTGTCCTCCCCCAGTCTTCCCAACTCAGGCAGTGGTATATTCCGTTTCATGCAACTCTGCAAGCCAGAAACCTCTGCCTTTCCCTCATCTCCTACATCTAACTCATCTGTAAGCCCTACGGTTCTACCTTCACAAAAAATCCTAAATGTATTTCTCTTTATTCCCCTTCTACCACTTTGGTCTAAGCCAACACCTGGCCTCTGTGTTGATTTCTCTGATACACCTCTTGTCACCCTCACCCCAACCCCAATCTCTTCACCCAAACAGTCAGAAAGTAAAATTTTAAGAACTTCATACCATGGCCTACCAGGCTTTCGCTAGCCTCTTCAAGCTCATCTCATTCCTTCGCCCACAGAGCTTAAACCTCTTGTCCTTTCAGTTCCTGGGACCAGCCCAGCTCTTTCCCCCCTCAGGGCTTTTGCATAAACTGTTCCCTTTTCCTTGAACACTTTCAGCCTACTCCTTTTATGTTTATTCCCTTTGCCTAATTACACTTGACATTAGGTACAGTAGTTGACACATAGTAGTCTTTGAATCAGTATTTGCCGAATGAGGGCAACAAGTGGATCTGACTAGAAAATTCTACCAACAATCCATTGGTCAATGAGTAGGACAAGGGGAAACCACTTACTCTATGCCAGAAAATGCCTGCTAGAAAAACAGGATGAAGTTCATAAGGATATCTAAGACTGGTGCTTCTTTTCCTTAAGGATCCTATAATCTCATTGGACGCATAAGAAAGTAACCAAAATATTGAAAGAACAATATTTAGCTAGCATGAGACACTTTAAATTCTTTCAGAAAAATGTAAGGTATAAATCACAAATTAATAATACTCACTAAAGCAGTATAGAAAGATGACTAATTGCCAAATGATTAGTATAGATTTGTGGTTCCCAATGTTTTCATCACCACGTATTTGTTTCATTATGCTTTTCCCTCATTATTTTTAAAAAAAATATGTCTAGTAAACAAACTATATTTATCATAGGCAATAATACACTTTTCCATTTTTAATCATATGTAATGCCTTAGTTAGACATATATAACCCCTAATTAGAGCACTTAATCAGCATGCTATAAAAATATGCAAGCCAAAAGTAGAGCCAGATAGCTCTTATTATCGACTGAATTTTCATTGGGCTTTTTGAAATATTTAAAATATCTTGCAAAACTCCCTTCAGGTATTCCATTCAAAGCTTTAGCCTATGTATTTTGTAAAGAAAATAATACACTTTGTATCTAGCTTTTTTCTTCAAAGTTTCCCTGTGCTCTTTGCTGATTAGTAACTGTAAAGTGAATCAGATTCTTTGAGGGAGAGAAATCCATCATTGTGGTATTTTGATAATAAGTTATTCAAGGTTTAGATAGTCTACCAGCCCCCAAATACGTAACAGACGGCAAAGCATTGCTCTACGTCATGGCAGATGCCACCACGGAATCTAACACGCCTCCTCTTTTCTTCAGTGTTTGCCATGAAGCAGTAAAAAGAGGAACGGAGAAGAAAGAAATGAATAAAACTTTCCTTTTTAATGGAACTATTGGGTATCTTTTAATTCTGTCTTTATGATAGGAAGTAACACTACATGCTAGTCAAACTGATTTGACCACTAAAACTGTTTTTCTTCTGTACTTGTTATGTAACTTTAATCATCTTAGACACCAGGACATGAATTCTTAAGTAATTTCCACCAAGCGGAGGAACAACATCTAAGTATTTTATATCCATAAAATGAACACTTCTCCATGTGCTTTAGAAGTGTCTAAAATAAACCAATGATATTTTTCAAGTGGTCATTTTGACAACATTTCCTAAAAACTGACCACTTCAGCAAAAATCAGTGTTTCTACACAGGTGTTCAAGATATGCAAGCAAATCATATTACAAAATTTCTAAAGAAGAGGAATGTTAATCATAAAATTATCAAGCAACTTAACACCGGAACTCAAGATATTTCAATTCATAATTTTGCTAACAGGTGCTGATTCTTCTATATTTTTATAGCTTTTGTGTGGGAAGCAAGCTGTAGTTTAGTTGGTAGAAGTTTTATGTTACTAGACAAATGCTTGATAGATCAAGTTTTCTGGTTCTTAATGCACCCTATGATGGATCCAAATTTCTACTTTTTCCCTTCAAGATGATCACAAACATCCCCATCTTCAGACCTTAAAGGCCTTTACAAATGAACATTTTCCTCCACATTTTAACCACAGACAAAACAACTGCAGGGACTCTTCTGAGGTTATTTGTAGCCTTTGCAAGGCTGGAATCCAAAGCTGTAGGTTCTTTTTCATTAGATACTTAAAAATTTTTCTTTTATTGTGGTAATGTCCATAACATAAAGTATGCCATTTTAACCATATAGTTCAATGGCATTAACTACATTCACAATGTTGTACAACCATCACCACTATCTATTTTCAAAACTTTTTCATTATTCTAAACAGAAACTCTGTATCACTAGGTATATTTTATGCAACATGTTGAATAAGTGCTTATTCATTAAATAAATAGTTCATCCACTAAAAAAATATTTATCAAGTTTATCATCAGGTTTATCATCCCATGCTTGATGCTGGAGATGAACAATAAACACGGATGATGAACAAAAATGAACAATGGAGGGAGTGGCTCATTTTTGAATATTTGTGCCTTTCTGTGGATCATCCTGTGACCAATGAAAATATCAGTAATAATATTAATATTTTCTGTCTGATCTAAGCGCTTTCTGTATGTTAATTCATTTAATCCCTACAACAATCCTATGAGGTAGATACTATTATTATCATCCTGATGCTACAGATAATGAAACAGAGGCAAAGGGAGGTTAAATAACTTGACCAAAGTTATATCACTAATAAGAGTTGGAGCTGGGTTTCCAACCTAGGCTGATAGGTTCAGTGTGTGTGCCCTTGAAGCACTTCTGTAACTTTTTAAAAAAATAAGTTTTATTGGGGTATAATTTCCATAAAATAAAACGCACCCAATTTAAGTTATGGTTTAATGAGTTTAAACAAGTGTATACAACCATACCACAACCACAGTCAAGAAACAGCACACTTTCATCACCCTAACTGTTCTGTTGTACCATTTTGCAGTCCATGCTTCCTAGACCCACAACCCTTAGTCTTAGGCAACCACTAGTGTGTTTTCTGTAACTAGATTAGATTTTTCCTTTCTAGAATTTCATATAAATAGAATCACACACTATGCACTCTTTTATGTCTAGTTTCTTTTGCTCAGCATACTATTTGAGATGATTGGTACCATTGTGGGCACTAGTAGTTCCTTTTAATAGCTGAGTGATATTCCACTGTATGGATTTTCCATAATTTATTATTTCATCTGTTGATGGACATTTGATTTTCAGTTTGACTACTATGAATAAATCTGCTGCAAATATTCATGTATAGATATATACCCATACATATTTTCCTTTGTCTTGGGTAAATACTTACGAATGGCATTGGTGGATTGTATGGTACGTGTATGTTTAACTTTTTGAGAAACTGCCCAATTATTTTTCAAAGCCATGGTAACATTTTCTGTTTCCACCAGCAATGTATGACAGCTCTAGGTGCTCAATATCCTTGCCAACAGTTGGTATTTTTGGTCTTTTTAATTTTAGCCTTTCCAATGGATATGTTGTGGTGACTCATTGTGGTTTTACTTTGCACTTCCCTGAAGACTAATGATATGAAGCATCTTTTCATGTGTTTACTGGCCACTCATATACCTTCTTTTGTGAAGTTCAGATCATTTGCCCCTTGTTTTATTGGATTGTTTTATCTTCATACTACTGAGCTATAGGAGTACTTTATATATTCTGGATTCTAGTCTTTCATCTAATGTGTATTTTGCAAATATTTTTTCCAGTCTGGGCTTGTCTGAATTTGTCTAAGAGCAGAGGTTTTTCATTTTGACAAAGTTCAACTATTTTTTTTCTTTTAATTTGTCCCTATCCTTGTTTTAAGAAATCTTTGCCTATCCCAACTTCAGAAAGACTTTCTCCCTTGTTTTCTCATCCAGTCTTTTACGATTAAGTATGGTGTTAGTTGCTGACTTTTGTAGCTGTTTTAGCTCAGGTTTAGGAAGTTTCTTTCTACTCCTGATTTGCTGAGAGATTTTGTCATAAATGAAACATTTGTCAAATGATTTTCTGTATCTATCAAGATGATCATATTGTATTTTCCTTTATTTTGTTAATATGGTAAATAACATCAATCCATTTTTGAATTTCAAATCAATCTTATTTTCCTGAGATAAACCTCTCTGGATCGTGACAGAGTCTCCTTCTAACACTGCTGGATTCAATTTGCTAATATTTTGCTAAGGATCTTTACATATACATTCATGAGGGATACTGGTCAGTGATCTTCTTATAATGTTTTTAACAAGTTTTGATATCAGTAATCCTGGCTTCATAAAATGAGTTGGGATATACGCCCCCCTCCTCTCTTTTGTGAGGGAGTTTATATAGAATTGATATTATTTTTCTTTAAATGTTTGGTGAAATTTACCAGTTAAGCTATTCACATCTAGGGTTAGGCCCAGATTAGGGCCTAACTTTAATATTTTAAATAGATATTAGGAATTCAATTTCTTTAATAGATGAGGCTAAGCAGGTTTTCCATTTCTTCTCGAATCAATGTTGACTGAGTCTTTTAAGGAATTTGTTCATTTCATTTAAGTTGTCAGATTTATTGACAAAGGTGTTCATATTAATTTATTAAGCTTTTGATATTTATAGAATCTGTAACGATGTCCCCGCTTCGGTTTCTAATATTCTTCTTTCTTCTTGTCTATTGATTTTATTAATCTTTTCAAAAAACTAGCTTTGTGTTTAACTGATTCTATTAATTTCTGCTCTTATCCTTATTATGTCTTTCCTTCTGCTTACTTTAGTTTAAATTCTCTTCTTTTTGTAGCTTCTTAAGTTGAAAGTTTTGTTGATTTTGCACATTTCTACTTTTCTAATATAAGGTATTAAAGGTATAAATCTCCCCCTAAGCACTGCTTTTGCTGCATCTCACAAATTTTGATATGTTATGCTTTCATTTTCATTCTTTTCAAGATGTTTTCTAATTTCCTTGTGTTTCTTCTTTGATGCATAGGTTTAGACATGTGTAGTATAATTTCCAAATATTTAGGGACTTTCCAGATATCTGTTACTGATTTCTAATTAATTTACCTTGTAGTCAGAGAATATCCTCTGAATGATTTGAATTGAGACTTGTTTAATGGCCTAGAATATGGTGTATCTTGATGATTGTTTTGTGTGCACTTGAAAAGAATGTGTATTCTGCTACTGTTGGGTGGAATATTCTATAAATGTCAATTAGGTCAAGTTGGTTGTTGTTCAAGTATTCTATGCCCTTAATTTTCTGTCTACTTATTCAATAGATTGTTGAGATAGTAGTATTGAAATGTCTGACCATAACTGTGGATTTGTCTATTTTGCCTTGCCATTCTGTTAATTTTCACTTCATGTATTTTGAAGCTTTGTTACTAGGTGTCATCAAGGACACTCCACTCTAGCTGGACTCAAATGTCTTCCAGGCCTATGTGAGCACTGGAATTGGTTTACAGCTCCCCAGTCATTATATGAGCTCTTACAATAAGCCAGATACTGTGTTCATCAATGAGCATGGGCTAGATTATGTTCTGATAACAGGCAACCCCCAAAGCTCAGTGGCTTATAACTTACAACAAAGCTTTCTTTCTTGCTCATGCTACATGTTCACTGCATGTTGCCAGCAACTATCTATTCTACATCTCCTTTGAGACTCAACGTCATGCAGCAGTTGCTCTCTAGAACATTGTTGGTTGTTATGCAGAGGGAAAAGAGAACATGGCAAGCAGTGTCCTGGCTCTTAAATCTTCTGCCTCAAAGTGTCATATGTCACCTCCATTCATATTTTATTGGCTAAATCAACCCTCATGGCCAAGGCTGATATCACTTGGATTGGGAAGTCTAATCCTCCCCCAAGAAGAAGCACCGAATGTTTGTGAACAATAAAATAGCCCACCATACTATGCTATGCATTCAAACACTTTCTCCTTTAATTTTCATAACAGCCTTCTAGAAATAGGTACTATTATTGTCTCCATTTTACAGATGAGGAAACAGAAGCTCAGAGAGTGACCTGGCAAAAGTCAAACTAGAATCAAATGGCAGGGCCTGGACCCAGCTTGTCTGACCGAATATAATAGTGCTATCCTGCCATAAGAGAAAAGGAGGGGAAGGAGCGGGGGAGTCTGGGAAGGAATGTTGCAGAGAGGCAATGAAGGGAGACACCAAACGTAATTGCAAACAACTTCCTACGGAACTCCAATCCAGGGATCAGAAAGGGGCAAGGGGAAGGGAATGGGGAAGACCAGAGACAGGAGAAAACTCTTCTCATTTCAGTTCTTCCCAGTCCACCCCTCATCTTATGTCCATCCCCTTCCACACACCCCTATCTCACACCAGCCCCTGAAAGCCCAACTCCTGCCTCTCCACATTCCAAAAGGCCCTAACCCTATTACCTGCATTGAGATTCCCCCAAATCCCAATCTGTTTTTTAAAATTTATTTATTTATTTGGCCACGCAGCATGGCATGCAGGATCTTAGTTCCCACGAACAGGGATCGAGCCGGTGTCCCCTGCAGTGGAAGCGCGGAGTCTTAACCACTGGACGGCCAGGGAAGCCCCATATATATATATATAGACACACACACACACACACACACATATATATGTGTATATATACACATATATATATGTGTGTGTCTATATATATGTGTATATATATATATATATATATATTTTTTTTTTTTTTTTTTTTGCGGTACACGGGCCTCTCACTGTTGTGGCCTCTCCCGTTGCAGAGCACAGGCTCCAGACGCGCAGGCCCAGCGGCCATGGCTCACGGGCCTAGCCGCTTCGCGGAATGTGGGATCTTCCCGGACCGGGGCACGAACCCGTGTCCCCTGCATCGGCAGGCGGACTCTCAACCCCTGCGCCAGCAGGGAAGCCCGCCCCCAATATATTTTAACTGATTATTCTGTTTATGCAGTACCCCCATCCCCCAAAATGAATTACTACATAATTCAGCATTTACCAAAGATATTACCATTATTTGTGCCTGGCATATTGTAAAAATCCCAACATTTGACGCTTTTGTACTAGTGTCTCTGGAAGCATGTATGTTAGTGATTTGTACCTGACCTTCGAACCAAAATCAATCTCCAAAGCTTTCTGCAGCAATTCTATGAGAATTGGAGGTGGACATAGCTCATTAGCACAACTTTAGAATTACATTAAAAAGAAAAACTGGAAAATATTATAGCATGTATTAAAAAGGCTTTAAATCTATGTTATATAGAATGCTCATAAAAAATATTAGGTCCTTATTATAGAATATAGGACCTATCAGAAAAAAAACAGATGGTACATTCAAAAGGAAATAACTAGTAAATACATGGAAACGTATTCAGTCTCACTAATATAAAAGAAATGCAAATTAAAACAACAATGAGGAACATTTTACACTTATTAAAGGGGCATACAACTCTTAAAATGTCACTACTTGGTCATGGGTTTTTTTTTTCCTTCAGTTAGACTGTTATAATCTTAAAGTGCTGGTAATGCTCCTTGTTGAGAACCATGTAATAACAACATATAACAAGCTCATATGGGTTAAAGGTCATAATAGTCAAGCTATAGTTTTCTGAAATGGACCCTGACCTTGTCCCAGCATTCTAGTGGGGGACGGCAGCTGCTTGATAAACCTCTGATGGAGTACTGTCCATCTCTGATGGAAAAGGTGGAGCCCATGGGCAGGGCTCTCAGACCCCCTTGGTCACAGGGTGACATCAAAACCTCCTCCCATCCAGTCTTCTGACCTTTTATCCTACCTCTTGGAATGTAGTCTGAAGAAAAAACCCACAAGGAAAAAAAGTGAAATAAAGATTAGCTGCTACATTAATTATTATAGAAAAGATTACAAAATAGATGCCTGACAGCAGGGGAATAATTTAAAATATGGTGTAGTAATTAAAATTTAAATTAGAAAGACTACACAGCAACACGGAACATGCTTCTGAGAGGGTATGAACTGAAAATGGGAGAATGATCTCACTGCAGTTTTTTCACAAGGGCTGGAAGGGAGCAGGATCAAATAAAAAGTCAGCTCTGCTGAGGCAACAAGGTTCTGAGCAGAAGTTCTCTTGCACTTATTTAGATTTATTGTGTAATACAGATAGAATATTTATGTAATAAGAAATCTATTTTTAGAGAAAAGGAGAAATAGGACACTATGACCCTTTTCTACTCTGCTTCTCATTGGAGGCTCTAGGATTTCATTAAAATGCAAAACTCAAAATCATCCTCGTTTCTGGCATATTCTGATAAATATATTATAAGCCTACTCTGAATTTGAATTGGTCATCCTCATGGGAGGGTTTGCATGTGGCTAAATAGCTCTTCTATTAATCCAATTAGCTCAGAAGGCAATAAGGGAACATACGCCTATTATACTGTCCACTTTTTAAGGCTTTTAAATTACAGGGTATGATGCTGAGTGTTTGTAAGGTCAGGAAGCATGGGAGACACTGACCTTTTAGGGCACAGTCTTCACATTTTAAAAAAATGCTCAATATGGTTTTGTTTTCAACTACATACTGGGCGAGGAATCACTCCCTTTAAAACAGTAGGTTTAATTGTTAATCTGAAACAAGTACAGTAAATACAATTTTGTCTGCGTTTCCAGATTTTTGGATACGTCTGTAGTGTTTTTAGTGCACTTTTCAGATTAACAGTTGGGCCTACGGCATTACATTTAAAAATGCTTCACCTGAGAAGGGGTTTGAAGGTTGAAGAAAAACATTGAGCATATTACTTGGAAATGTAACTAAAATACTGTTTACAAACAAATTTGGCTGACATTTTGAGCACCTTGTGGCGTCTTACCCTTAGAATTGCATCTCATCAATGGCAGAAATAGAAAAGCCAGACACAGAGTCTCCCAAACTGGGGGAATGGGGGTGTGGAGGGAGGAGGGCGGGGGAAGGAGGAAGAGGTGTAGGGGTTGGTGGCTGTCTTGATGGAGGAAAATTAGGTTTGAACAGAAGCCTTGAAATTAATTAAGGGCTCACTGATCAATGGGAATGAGATGGAGGGGAGTGAAGAGAGGAGGGGAAAAGAGCAACGTGCCTTCCATACTTCTGGGAACAGCTTTCCTAGTATCCCACAGCGAGACTGAGGTAAAGTCGCCAGGTAGATGAAGCTCTAGACACTTCTATCTTCTCAGTAGCTCTCCTAGCCCTCAGAGGTGACAGTGGGAAGTGTGTGTGTGTGTGTGTGTGTGTGTGTGTGTGTGTGTGTGTGTGTGTGTGTGTGTGTGTGTGTGTGTGTGTGTGTGTGTGTGTGTGTGTGTGTGTGTGTGTGTGTGTGTGTGTGTGTGTGTGTGTGTGTGTGTGTGTGTGTGTGTGTGTGTGTGTGTGTGTGTGTGTGTGTCGGGTGGGTGTGGAAGCCGAGGCAGTGGTATGAGGAAGGAGAAAAAAATCTCCTAGAAGATAATGAGGCTGCTGAGTGTGGGAGCCCAGAGCAGGAACTATCCTGGGGCTTGAGGGAACAGGAAGCCATGTGTATAAATGTGTGTGTGTGTGCCTCTATTTAGATCCTTTCATTCAGGAGGCATCTCCCTGGAGACTGAGGAGATGGTAGGAGTCCCCTGGGGTGCCGTCAGCTCCATTTGCTGAACTTGTGGAGAAAGACTGAAATGTGAGGTAAAGGAAGTGCCTCCAGCCAGCTCCCAGGGAGAGGCAGGGCTGGGAGAAAGGAGTGGGGCGGTGACAGGGGCCTCTGACCTGAGTAAGTTGGAGACATTTCCAGACGTGTTTGCCTGCTCGTTCTCCCAAACGCGCTGCACTAGCACCCTGGTCAGGAGGGAAAATTGTCCTGTCCTGTGGTGCTCTCCGGCTCTAGGACAGCTGGAAGGATGCTCCCCTAACTTGTGTTCTCCCCCTCCTTACTTCTGGCCAAACCCCAAGGCCCCCAACCTCAAAGGAGGGCCATTCCTAGGCCAGTGCTGATGACAAGTCCAGGGAGAGTGGTTGGAGGGCCAACACCTTCCCTCCAGGGACTTCACAAACTCTATATCCTGTCAGACACTCTCCTCCACCAGCCCACCCCACCCTTTTGTTTGTCCTGTCTCCTCTCAAAGGCCTGACTCCCAGAGGTTTATTTCTGACCAGGAGCCACTAGGGCAGACGAGCTTGGTGGGGTTGATGTGTCACACCATATATTTGTAACAGCCTTCTTGGCTACTCTATTTCATTGCAAATGTAAAGTAATCCATCTGCAGTGTTGCTTCTGTGGTCCTATTTATATCCCCATTTCTGGGGAAAGTGTGCTCCATGTTGGAAAAAAAACAAAACCCTTATAAACAAACATTTGGAACACGGACTCTTTAAAGAATTTTGTCTCAAAGCCTCTGAAAATGCCACTTATTTACTACAACAAGCATGGTTTGGGACACAAATGGGGCCATTGCTACTGGAGCTACGGAATGGTTTTAGGTTGTACATGGACCAGGCAGCAAATGCCACTGACTCACATAGTGAGAAAGTTATTACCACTTGAATTCTCTTTCCTTCTGATTACACCAAGGAGGAGGTCTCAGTTGGGAGCTAATAGATCTTTAACACCATACTAACACTTGCTTATTGCTATTATTACTATTTTCACAGGTGTAGGCTCAGAGCTTTTGGCTGGTTTGCTTGGTACAGAGGGCAGAATTCCAGTCTGTATCTCTGCAGCTGGATCCAGCCTGCAGACATGATTTGCACTGTGCCAAATATTTTTTTAAGCCAACATTTAAAAACTCAGGAAATTTTGCATAAAAATTCAGATTTCTAGCTTCTGTTGAATAATGAGAACATCTGGCGCTACCGGGCCCAAATTTCTTCATGGCAACAACTGGTTCTCCTCTTTAAAGAGCACACGTGCTCTCCAGTGGGCCAGTCTCCACCACTCCCTATTGTAGTATACATATTGCTCATTTCCATTACCTTACCAGCCCCTCTAAGCATTTGAGTCTCAGGCCTATTTTAGGAATTTTATGGCTAAAAGGTAGATCATACTCAAATTTGAGTTGTAAGATGAGGTATTCGGTCTTCATTATATAGGAAATAGAGAGCTATTCATTTTTTAGCAGGGTGGCCAAGCCTTTAAAGCTACTCTTTCCAAAAGTGATTCTGTTATTTGACATCACATCTGACAGAATGAGGGGAGGAAACTGGAGCGGGGTAAGAGGTGCTGGTGAAGAAGTGACTTCACATCTCATTGCCTGGGGAGATGGGAGCTGGGGCCTCTGAGTGGACCGAGGTGCTAGGAGTTGGGCCTAGGCGGCGAAAGGAGTGGGCCTGGCCTACGTGGCTTTTAGGCTTTTACTTAAGAGCAGGGTTGGGAGCCTTGGGCAGTGCAGGGGCAAGCAGGGAGCCACAGCTGGGCTAGAGACGCAGTGAGGTGAGGCTGGTGGATCAGAGCCGGGAGCGACTCCTCGAAGCAGAGATATAAGGGGAGGGGGTCCTAAATAGGGGCCTGCCAGCAGGAAGGGAACCACCAGAGAGGTCAAGCTGGTTCTGGCCAGGCAGGCAAAGGTCATAACAGGGTGGTTGATGTGAGAATGGAAATAGCTGAAGAGACATAAGAGGCACTTCAAAGGCAGATTCAATAGGACTGGTGACTAATAGGAAAGAGAGTCTGAAGGAGGAATGAAAAAAAGGACTCTAAGACTTCTAACTTGGAAGCCAAGGAAACAGTAATGCTAGTAACACATATCGCGTAGAAAAGTGAGGAGGGGGAGGAAAATTTTAAGTATTGAATATATGAAATATGAGGTGCCGCCCCGTCTACTGGGCACTGGAAGGACTGGAGTTTATAGAGATCTAGGCTGAAAGTGAACAGTAAGGTATCATCTGCACAGAGATAAGAGATGAAGATGGAGAAAAGGCAGAGGGAGTGAGAGGAGAGTAAGGAGTGAATCTTGGGGCGTATTTATATTTAGGGAGCCCGTGAAAGTATTTGGGAGTGGTCTGAGATGGAGGAGGAGAAACATTTAGCTCCACGCTGGTCAAGGGGCCAGGCCATGGTGCTCAGGTAAGTCAAAACCTTCAAGGACCAAAGTGAATGAGGACCAAGAAACAGAAGCAGGGCCAAAGGAAAGTGTTTTCCAGAGAGATCTCCACATTCATTCATTCGACAAATATTTGAGAACCTGGCCCTTATCCAGGCCCTGAGCAAACTGAGGTGAGCAAAACAGAGACCCCATCCTCATGGAGCTCATATGCTGCTGCTGGTGCAGATGGACACCACACAGATACTGACGCCATCTCCATTACAAAGAACAATGAAGTGGGGTCCGTGGATAGAGAGTGACAGGGCAGCCCAAAAAGTCCTCTCTGAGGAGGTGGCATTCAGATAAAAGCCTACAGTGAGGGAGTGGGCCATACCAGTATCTGAGGGAGAATATCCCAGGCAGAGGGGAGAGCAAGGGCCAAGCCTGAGTCTGGCACACGCTTGGCGGGTGTGAAAGCAGCAAGGAGGCCAGAGTGTTCTCCTTGGAGGGTTGAAGCAAGATAGTGACATAGTGTTCTTTCACTCTGAAAAGGACCACTCCGGGTGTCTGTCTGTCTGTGGCTCAAAGGGCAGGGCCAGGGAGGGGGCAAGAGGGCAAGGAGGCAGTCAGGAGGCTCCAGCAGTGGTTGAGGTTTGGAGCAGAAGGCGCATGGGATGGATGGTGGAGGGATGGAGCCATGGGAGAGGGAGACCTCGCAGGAGCTGTGGGCAGGGAAGGGACAGAAATGAGGGCACAGGTGGAGGAGGGAGGCTGTCACACGCAAGTGAAGTCATCTACCCTTGGGGCTGTTTAGAAGCTCTGAGGCACAAAGACAGGGTACTCTGGCCTCCATTTCAACCGCTTGTTTTTTTTCTTGCAGATCCCTGTGGAATGGCTGTGGATATTAGGAAAAGATGAATTTGGCAGCTCCCTTGGGGAGGAAACTTGATTTTGTGTTTCTTGTGTAAGACAGGAAAATGTTGGCCTCTCCAGACCTCAAGTATAGGTCAGAACAGAGGGTGGCTCACCTCAGACTAACTAGAGTTTTTAAAATAACACCTCATGACATCTCCTCCTCAGCCCGACTCCAGAGTTTCCTGGACTCTGGGTACCACCATGTGGTGGCCCCGTGTGTCCCATCCTGAGGGTCACCACTCTCTTGTCCTCTCTACAGTAGGCAGCTTGGTCCGTCTGTCTCTGCAGTCTGCACACTGGCCACTAACTCAGTGTTCTCAAAGTACTGCTTGGATCACATCAGATTTTTTTCTCAAAAACCTTCTTACTTAGCAAGCTGAAGTAAGTGCCTCTTCTGAATGGCCCCAGCCTACATCTGTGTCCCACTGGTCTCCTACTCAGACCAGGATCCAGCTGAAATGTCTTTGCTTGTTTTTCTCCACGTGTACATACACACACACACACACACACACACACACCCTTTTCCTACCTCCATGCTTTTGTTGCTGCTCTTCCCCAAATACTTTGCCCATCATTTTCTGCCTCTAGAAGACCTACTTACCATTCAAGACACATCTCTAATACCACACTTTCTTCTTCCTCTTTTTTTTTTTGGCCACGCCAAGCATCACGCGGGATCTTAGTTCCCCGACCAGGGATCGAACCCGCACCCCCTGCAGTGGAAGCACGGAGTCTTAACCACTGGACCACCAGGGAAGTCCCCGTGCTTTCTCTATCAAGTCTTTTGAATGTGACCAACCTCCTTAAAATCCTTACACAACTCACAGGATTCCTGTGGTGCTTGCCAGGTCCTTTGCATCAGGGTTATCTGTGTGCTTGTCTCAGTCTCTCCTCCCTCCCCACATCAGTCCGATGCTTTAAGGGCAAGGGCTCCCTTTTCCTCTTGTTTGCCTCATCTGAGGTCAGTAGCACAAGACCTTGAACACATCAGACAGTCAACAAACACTGACTTGGACTGCTTTTCAGATGAGACAAGCAAGAATTCTGAGAGAACTCAGAACGGGGGAGAGTGACTGGTGAGCAAACACGAACCAGTGTTGGAATGTGCCTCAGGCGAAAGTGGAGGGGCGCCGATGAGACGCGGGCGTGGTGGGCAGCCAGTCCCCCTCTCCAGCCAGCGGTGATGGTGACGGAGGCACACGCCCGGAGACAGGACTGCAAGGTCACCCTCCCACACGTGGCCCTGCTGTCTGGACCGGCCGCCCAGGGTCCCCTAGACAGCAGAAACTATGGGTGCTCTCACTGGAGACAGTTCGCTCTCCCACCCTAGGCTCCTGTAGTGGCTGGCTGAGGCCCTCTCACTGGGCATTTTTACACAGCAGCTGCAAGAGCAGAACAGCTGTTGACGCTACTCTCCACTCTTAATTTGTGTGTCTACCTCTGGCTATAAGGGCCTTGGTCCACCAGACTAGTTCAGACTCCCTCCTCCTCATTTATTATGGTTCTGTTTTTCACCATGAAATTACCCCAAATCTGTGACCTGCAGCTAACCATCAAAATAACTGGGCACAAAAGACTCGCAATCCTCCAAACAGCCATTTTGGCTGTTAGAGCAGGAAAGAACCTCTATTATTTAACTCAGTGCCTGCCCCCCACCCCCCCAATAGGCTGCAATGCAGAATCGGCTGCATACATTTCCTGGGCTTCACCTCTGGAAATCCTGATTCAGGAAGTTATGGTGGGGCCCAGAATCTGAATTTTAACACTCCTCTGGGGCGGTTCTCACACGGCTCTGGGAATGCTGATGTGACCTCGCCTCTCATCTTATAAATGAGGACTCTGAGGCCAGAGCACTTGGCCACCTGGTCCAAGGTCATGCTGCTGCTGTTACTAACACTTCCCTAACACTTCACAGGGTACCTTATTTCATGTGATCTTCCAAGAACCTGCGAGGCTGGTGTTATCACAGGATCAGCCTCAGTTCACAGAGGAAGGAAAGCAGCTGTGGGACAGGCAAGTGACTTATCTAAGGTCTCACTGTTAATGAACAGATCAAATTTGCACCCACATTTCTTGAGCCCCAGTCCTGCCATCTTTTCACTGAAAAATAAAGGTCCTGAGCCCAAGCAGGAGGCGGACGGGGCTGAGTTGCAAGGACATTCCAGATCAAATTTCACGTAGTTCTGGCACCTTGTTGCTTGATGTCACCCAAAAGAAATGAGTAGTATACAAAAAATACATCAACTTACTGCAACGTTTACAATCTTTACAATGACAGCTTAACCTTTTAAACAGATTTTTAACTATGAAACTGTTCAAATATACAAACTCAGAAAGAATAGAATAATAAATTCCTATTTACCCAAACTCCAGGCTCAACCACCATCATGATTTTGCCACAGTTGCTCTATCAAGCCCCTTTTATTATTTTTCTCCTTTATTCTTTGCTGAAGTTCTTAAATACTTTAAAACAAATCCCAGACATCATGCCATTTCTCCCCTTCATACTTCTGGATGCATCTCATCAAAACACCCAGGCTTTGTGTTTGAAGGAGGGTGACTTTGCAAAGAGCCAGCTGGGCCCTCGCAGCACAGACTCCAGCGAGCGCGCAGATCTGCCTGGGTGCGCTGGCTGAGCTGGCTGCACTCTGGCGCCACGTGTGGGTTCTCAGTCATCCTGGTTAGCAAACACTTTTTTGGGCTCCCTCCAAACCCTCTGACACATATGAGTTTTGATTTCATCCGGTCTCGGTTTGCCAGTGGCTGCTGAGTGCTACCTTGCCTGCTTCAAGACTGTTAGAAAAGAAAATAGGGAAGTAGCCTCAAGACAACAGTTACTCAATTCCTGGTTCACAGGTAGAATTTGTAACTAATCCCCTTCCGCAGCAGCGAGAGAGGACATCTAATCTTGCTGCCGTAAATCTGAGACAATCACACAGAGAGAGGTCAGTTGGAGTCTCTAGCCTACATCAGACAGGAAAGTGTGGTCATTATTTTTAACAAGTAGCAACTACTTGTTAAATATTTGCCTGATTGGTGCTGGGGTGCCCACCAGCCACACCAAGATGACAGGTAATCTAAGGCCACCTCTGCAGCAGGAGGGCAGTGTGACAAGAGGGCCCTTTTACAGTTCACTTGGTTAAGGCTGTCCTGCTACAAGCCTCCAGCTGTTGCCATCAGTACTATATCTATGAAATCAAAAGCCAGAGCCATGAAACGTGGAGTGAAACACGTGCATCTAAGCTTTAGTCCGGACCTTTGGCTCTGCCTCGACCAAAGTCACGTGCGACTTCCCTTAGTCCACCTGGCCAGCACCCCCACCTCCCTGCCGACCCTAACAAGGCATCCTGAGGAAGCTCCTGAAGGTCAGGCCACTCAGACTCTTCACCATGCATTCTGCTGACGCACCATCCAACACAGGCTGCACACAGGAACCACAACTTTGGGTTAAGTTACCCACACTTCTATTTCTGGGAGACCGCAGCCTATATGTGTCCTAAAATGCTTTCGGGAAACAGAAATAGCCAAGCTCAACACATATTTTTACAAACACCTACTAGTTTCCACTTTTAATTCAAGTAATGGATACTTGACTGCTTTGTAGCTACAGGAGGACCTCAGTCCTGGATTCTGCCACTAGCACGCTATCTGACACCCTTTGACTCACCTAATTAAATTCTTCTCTCACAAGATCACATATCTGTTTTCATGTGGGTGAACAGGGACTGAGACAATCAGTGCTGTAGTTATTTTTCAACTCAGAAGGGAACTGATGTCACCTGACACCAAGATGCAGACCCCAAACTGAAATTAAACTGTATGTGGCATAATTTATAAATAAATGTGTCTATCTTTATGATGCTAGAACCACCACTGAAAAATTAGATAATTTAGTTGATTTAGCTGATTGTTTTTTATAAAGGATTATTTGGGGTTTCCTCTTAAAGATAGGCATCATCTGTTAAATGTACCTAATCTGAATCAGGGTGAGGCCAAATGACATGCCTAGGGCACAAAATTTAAGGAGGCACTCACTCGCAGGGGCTTGCAAGTGTAGGATCCACGGCTGCATGACTCTGAGAGTGAGTGTCTCTTTAAAATTTGCCCTTGGGCTCCTTACTAGCCTCACCCTAGTCGCAGCCACACCTAGACTGGGGCCAGCAGGGAGCAAAAGTTACCTTGTTAAGTTGCAGTTTCCCAGTACAAATCTGGGCGATTCCAATTCAGAACATCTGGGGTGAGGCTCAGGAATCATTTAAAATAAGCTTCCTCATGTAGTACTGATATGTAGCCAGGTTTGGGGGTCCACTGATGTAATATTTAGGATACCACAATTAGAAGGTGACATTCCCTTAAAGTTAGCATTAACTCCAACTATAAATATTGGATCTAATTCTGAGTTTTCTCTGTGTAGAAAGTACTGGGAGATCTGATTCTCTATCAGTAAGGATAGTGTTCTGCTGCAACAAACATAAAATCCTACTAATAGTGGCTTAAATAAGTAGGGATTTATTTTCCCCATAACTAGAAGTATGGAGGTAGGTTACTGCTGGTATTGGTCAACAGCATGCTATAATCGGGATCAAGATCTCTGAGATTCTCTTGGGTTTGCTTGTCTCATGGCCCCCAGATGGCAGCTACAGTTCCAGGGGTCTCCTACCTTAAAGATGGCGCTGGAGGAAGAAGCAGAAGCAGCACTGCTAGCCTTAACAGTTCTCCCGTCCTTCCCAGAAACCACCTCTTCCCAGATCTCTACCAGGTCTCATTGGCCAGAACTGGGTCACATGACCACCTGTTGTTGAAAGGGAGGCTGGGAGACTAGGGACCAGGCTTACTGTAATGGGCGTAGACTAGTGCTTCTCAAAGTTTAACAGGCGCAGGAATCACTTGGAGTGCTTGTTAAAACACCCCCAGGGATTCTGATTCAGTAGGCCTGGATTAGAACCTGAGGATCTGTATTATTTAGAGTTCTCAGGTACAAATGTATGGAAATCAAGGCGGGGAAGGGAGGGGTGGGATGAATTGGGAGATTGGGATTGACGTTGGGATTGACATATACAACACTGCTATGTATAAAATAGATAACTAGGGGCTTCCCTGGTGCCGCAGTGGTTGAGAGTCCGCCTGTCGATGCACGGTACACGGGTTTGTGCCCCGGTCCAGGAAGATCCCACATGCCGCGGAGCCGCTAGGCCCGTGAGCCATGGCCGCTGAGCCTGCGCGTCTGGAGCCTGTGCTCCGCAGCGGGAGGGGCCACAGCGGTGAGAGGCCCGCGTACCGCAAAGGGGAAAAAAAAAAAACTAATGAGAACCTACTGTATAGCACAAGGAACTCAGTGCTCTCTGGTGACCTAAATGGGAAGGAAATCCCCAAAAGAGGGGATGTATGTATACACATAGCTGATTCACTTTACTGTACAGCAGAAACTAACACAACATTGTAAAGCAACTATATACTCCAATAAAAATTAATTTAAAAAATTAAGTTCTGGGCTTCCCTGGTGGTGCAGTGGTTGGGAGTCCGCCTGCCGACGCAGGGGACGCGGGTTCGTGCCCTGGTCCGGGAAGATCCCACATGCCACGGAGCGGCTGTGCCCCGTGCGCCATGGCCGCTGAGCCTGCGCGTCCGGTGCCTATGCTCCGCAACTGGAGAGGCCACAACAGTGAGAGGCCCGCGTACCACAAAAAAAAAAAAAAAAAAAAAAAAATTAAGTTCTCAGGTGATGCTGATACTGCTGGTCTTAGGAAAACACTTTGAGAACCAGTGACTTCTCACCAATGGCTCCCAACCCTGGTGGTGCATTAGGAACACCTGGAGAGCATTTTAAACGGTATAAGTTCCCCGGTGCCACCCCTACATGTTCTGATTTAATTTGTTGGTGGGGTCCAGGCATTCCTAATTTCAAAGCTATACAGATGATTCTAATGTACTCAGGGATGGGAACCACTTTTCCAGGTCAATTATGATCCCTAATCTGGGGCTGTTATTGAGGTTCTAGTAGCAAGGAGGAAGGAGGGGAGTGTGATAGGCCAGTAGCAGGTTCAGACAGGGGTTCGAAAACTTGTCCACAATTTCAAATCACTTGGAAATCTTTTAAAAAGTCCAAAGTTCAGAACATACCCCAGACAGTTAAATCACAATCTCCGGAGGTGGGACACAGGCACCAGTAGTTTTTTTGAAGCTCTCCAGGTGATTACAACGTGCAGACAAGTTTGAGAATCTCACAAGTTTAAGAACCACAAGTTTAATCCCACAAGTTTGAAAGCAGTGTAATACGTAGGTGTGAAGGGAGGTTATTCAGATTGGAAAAGAGAAACCTGAAGATTTATTTAATTACAGTTTCCAAGTGTGTGAGAAATTTTCACAAAGGTTGCTGTTGCACATCTGAACTGAAGACCAGCAAGGAGGAAATAGGATTAACCTGGTTAGAGCCTTTGGCTTCAATGCAAAGAAAAATTTCCTAGCTGCAAATTATTTCAATTACGATTACAATTATTACAATGAAATGTGGTACAGGGAGAATGGGGTTGTGCAATCCTGTCATTTAAGAGCTATAAAAATAGTATAGATTCTCATCTGCTTGGAATGTTTTAGTGTCATTCTTCCTGAAGGGGAGGAGGTGGATGAAATGACCTGTCTAAATTTCTTCTTTGAAAATTTTCCATTTTACACCTCTTCTCCTCCTTTCACATCTCAACTTAGAAAACAGGCCTCCACATTAACAATTCAAAGAAACATAACCTTTGCCACCTAACTGCTTGAATGGATAAAATATCTGACAGCTAGTAATGGTTTGAGATGCCACTAGCTCAGGCTGTTTGGATCTCTAAAGTGCTATTTTGAGCTTCTAGATGACAAACATACTGCCAAATAGAGAGGGTCATCTGAATTTGATTTGAATGAGTTCTTGCGTTTGAAATATAAATGCTACAGGATGACACACCATCATATCTGAGCCCTATTACACACACACACACACGACCAGAATAGTTATTTTCATGCCACACAGAAATAATACATGTGTTTAAATATAGCTACAATGAAAATGTGTTTTCCTCTGTATGTGAAAATGGCACTGGCTATTGTCAGGAGGACATGCCCTTTGAATTGTCTTTTGCAGGGCTGGTAGTGGATTTACCCTGATCATACCTAACCCTGTTACCAGTAATATGTATCAGTCCAACTGCTGGGGTTTCAATTCAGAGGAAAAAAATAGAACGAAGCAAATCCACATGCAATGGATCTTAGGTTGATGATCCAAGATTTAGGAGTCTTGTTCCCACACTTTGCTGCACCTTAGAATCACCATGGGGGGCCACTGTGGAAGCCAGGCATCAATAGTCTTTAAGACCCCCAGGTGATTCCTATGTGCAGCAAAGTTTGAGAACCACTGCCTTAGCCACCTTCATTATGGGATCTAAAATTTCTCATAAAAAGAATGTCTCTTAGGTCTCATGTCAAAAGTAGAGGTGGAATTAGGTAAATTTTTCTCTTTGCTGGGTGTGACAAAGATTAATTGTCCCAAATACTTACTCTTCCTAATTCCTCCATCATAAAAGAACTTCTAATAGTTCTCTGACTACATGGCCACTCAAAATAAAGGCTACTTTTCTCAGCCTCCCTTGTAGCAGACTGTGGCCGTACATCTCAATTCTGGCCAATGGGATTAAGTGGAAGTGGTGCGTGCATATTCCTGGACAATCCTTAAAGGGAATGTATGTATTCCTCTCCCCTTCTACCTTCTTGCTAGCTGGAATGCAAACATAATAGATGAAGTTCCAACAGCAAGTTGGACAATGAGATGACTTTGGGAAAACGGAAGCCACACAAAGCAAAGAGATGGATGGAGCCTGGTTCCCAGCACTGCAGAGCTCGATACTCACCCTAGACTGACTGACCATCTCTGGGCTTCTTAATGGATAAGAAAAATAAACTTCTAAGTTGGTTATGGCACTGTTTCTTCTAATTGCAGCTGCACTTAATTCTAACAGACTCAGTGGTTCTCAAATTTTGGTTTATATCAGAAACACCCATAAGGCTAATAAAGCATATTGAAGTCGGTGATTCTAATACCTAAGTTTGAGAACAACTATTCAGATATCGCTGGGAGCTAGAGAGAGGCATGGTGATGGTAAAACTTTGAAAAGTAATGAGTGCTAAGATTCATTTTGAAAAGCAAATCTACTGAATAAAATATTTAGCAGTATAGTGTAGTGATTAAAGACTTCGTTTCAGGGGGTAAGTAGACCTAGACTTAAATCCTGGACTTGCCACTTACTGGTCACAAAGCCAAGCCAACCTAGCTTTTTTAAGCCAGTTTCCTCATTTATAAAATGGGCCAGTAATAGCACCTATTGCTGGTAGTATCATGAGAATTAAATGAGATAATCTAAGACAGTGCTTAGTATAGTAAATGTCACATAGTAAAGGCTCATTAAGTGTTGGCTGCAGGGAAAAAAATGAGGGTAGAATTTATGATCTGGCTTTGAATTACATTTTAGTATCTATTTGGTTCTACTTTGTCCAATGTGGTAACCACTAACCACATATATCACCACTTCACACTTACTAGGATGGCTACAATTAAAAAAGATGATAACAGGACTTCCCTGGTGGTGCAGTGGTTGAGAGTCTGCCTGCCGGTGCAGGGGACACGGGTTCATGCCCCGTTCCAGGAGGATCCCACATGCTGCGGAGCGGCTGGGCCCGTGAGCCATGGCCGCTGAGCCTGCGCGTCCGGAGCCTGTGCTCTGCAACGGGAGAGGCCACAACAGTGAGAGGCCCGCGTACCGCAAAAAAAAACCCATATGTCCACACAAAAACTTGTACACGTTTTTGTACCAGTGTTCATAGCACCATTATTCACAATGGTCAAAAAGTGGAAAAAACCCAAATGTCCATCCACTGATGAATGGGTAAACAAAACGTTCCATACAATGGAATATTACTTGGCACTAAAAAGGAGGGAAGTATTGATACATGCTATAGTATGGATGGACCTTATAAATGTTATTCTAAGTAAAAGAAGCTAGTCTCAAAACCCCACATACTGTATAACTTCACTTATATGAAATGCCCAGAATAGACAAATCCATGGAGATAGAAAGTAGGTTAGTGGCTGCCTAGGGCTGGGATGGGGGAATGGGAATGACTGATAATAGGTATGGGTTTTCCTTTTGGGGTGATAAAATGTTCTAAACTTAGGTAGTGGTGATAGCTGCACAACTCTGTGACTGTACTAAAGACCATTGAGTTGTACCTTTAAATGGTTGAATATTATGGTATGTGAATTATATCTCAGTAATGCTGTTAAGAACAAAACATGGCATGCCCCCCCAAAAAATATTTTTTTAAAGTAGCTTTGTAGGAAAATAAGAGAAGTACAAAATTTGCCAAGGCATCATCATATAATGGAAAGAACATTGGCCAAGAGTCAAGACCTAGATTTTTGGTCTGCAGTCACTACTTACCAACAGCAAGGCCTAAGGCAAATCTCTTAACTTCTATCTTCAGCCTCTTCATTTATTAAAGGATGAGGCTTCCATTTCTAATATTTGGTGGCAATGATATCTTTCCTGTTGACCTGATAGAGCAGCTGTTGCATCAAATTCTCAAGGGGCTTCATGATCCAACACACGTAAGAGCTGCTGCTTCTTGCTTCAGCCCTGTAAACTGCTTACTGGCAAAAATCTGACGAAATACCTGCAGGAGAGCCCCAGGTTGCCAGGCCAATGAAACATCCCTTTCTCAGCAGGAACTGCATAGTATATTCCCAGAGGAATCCTGCAGAGAGAGCGGGGATGGTGTTCCAACTCAGTTTTTCTTTTTTAATTTAATTTTTATTTTATATTGGGGTATAGTTGATTTACAATGTCATGTCTAACTCAGTTTTGATGGAAGCATTTGGTTCAGGCTATGTCCTTCCCTTGCAGACCAAGATGGGTGTGAGGGAGATAAATAAAGCATGCTTCAAGTTGCTTCTGCTCAAAATTATCCTTCTTATACTATATCAAGAACAAAACAAACAAAACAAGAAATCTTACCAATTACAGACTCATCTCAAAAAAGAATAACTATGGAAGGGTAAGGGACATTTGTTCCAATCCTCTCATCTCACAGATGCGGAGATCAATGACTGGGGGTTTAAGTGACTTGCCCATGGTCCCGTTTTCCGTAGACTGAGACTAGAACCCTTAACTGTAAACTCCAGTTCTGATGCCTTTTTCTTTGACCTAATATAATACATCTTCTTGGTTGAATTTCACAAAGTGGGAGAGGGAAGAAAAAGCCTCACACACACCTTAGTTTTATTTAATTTAATTAAACAATCAGGACAATTAAATTACAAGGGCATGTTGAGCGAATTAAATCTCAGCCTTTGTCTGAAAGAATTACCTCAATCAAGTATTAGGTCAGAGTTTCCAAACTCTTTTGTTGAAAAGTTGGTATGTCTCCTGCCTCAAAACTTGGTCCTCTTCCCTTCTCTAGGTTCACTTTATTGGTCATCTCCTGCTGTTTCACTACTTTAAATAGTAGTGCCTCTGCCTCACTCTTCTTCACAGCCCCCAGTAACTCCATCAGGAAATCCTGTTGACTTGACCTTCAAAGTATATTCAGAATCCAGTACTTCTCCGCTATCGTTGCTGCCATACTGGTCCAAGCCACCATCAACTTTCTCCCCTGGATTTCTGCCATGGACTCCCAACCATTCCCATGTTTCTGCTCAGAATACCAGGCAAAACAATGCTTTACAGTGTAAATCAGATAACGTCACAACTCTGCTCAAAACCCCCAATGGCTTCCCATAGAAGTCAAAGTCCTTACAGTGGCCTCCAAGGCCCGACATAATCTATCGCCCTCTTCCCACCTCTCCTGCTCATTCCGCTCCTGCCACAAGGGTCTGCTTGCTATGACTTGAGCAAGGCAGGTGGACTCACCTCACAGGCTTTGCTCTAGCTGGTTCTTCTGCTGGAAATACTTTTCCACAGGATTGAATACTGAAATATATGCAACTTTGTTAAAAAATCACAAAAATAGGGCTTCCCTGGTGGTGCAGTGGTTGAGAATCTGCCTGTTAATGCAGGGGACACGGGTTCGAGCCCTGGTCTGGGACGATCCCACATGCCGTGGAGCAACTAGGCCCGTGAGCCACAACTACTGAGCCTACACGTCTGGAGCCTGTGCTCCGCAGCAAGAGAGGCCGCCATAGTGAGAGGCCCGTGCACCGCCATGAAGAGTGGCCCCCGCTTGCCACAACTAGAGAAAGCCCTCGCACAGAAACGAAGACGCAACACAGCAAAAATAAATAAATTAATTAATAAACTCCTACCCCCTACATCTTCTTTAAAAATAAAAGTAACTGTTTAATAGTCTCTTTAAAAAAATCACAAAAATAAAATTAGATGCAAGTCCTTAAAGGGGCCCTGCAAGTTAGGGATCTTGAAATTTCAGCTTCACTAGCTTTACGGTAAATCCACTTCTTTTTCTTTTTTCTCTCAGATGTCTGCTTGGCTGACTCACTCACCTCCTTCAAAGTTTTGCTGTAATCTTGCCTTCTCGCTGAGGCCTGCCAAGACCTCTCTGTGTAACACTGCAACGTGTTCCTCCTCTCGTCAACATTTTTCCCCACAGCGCTTATCTTTCAACATACTATACAATTAACTTATTTATTAGATTTACTGATCCTCCTGCGCCACCTCGATAGACTGTAAGCTCCAGGACCCCCGGTCCCCAGAACAGTCTTGGCAAAGAGTAGGTGTTAATAAACATTTGTAGAAAAAATGAATTGCTATTTCTCTAACGCCATTTTAAAAGCAATTGAAACTCCTAGGCCTGATATAGTCTAGGCACTCAGTTAGTCATCATCTTGAAGAATAAATTAATTTTAAAAAGCCATCATTGGATAAACAACAAGATCCTACTGTATAGCACAGGGAACTATATTCAATATCCTGTGATAAACCATAATGGAAAAGAATATGAAAAAGAATGCATATATATATATAAGTGAATCACTTTGCTGCATAGCAGAAATTAACACAACGTTGTAAATCAACTCTACTTCAATTTTTAAAAAAAAGCAACAACAGCAAAAAAAGCCATCATTGCTTACTACTCATCCAGTATCTCGCATGTGCAAGCTCTTTTTTACATTCTCTTGACAGTTCCACTAGGTAGGTACAGTTATTATTCCATTTTACAGATGAAAGAACCAAGTTTAAATACATTGCCCACGGTCACATAGCTCAGAGACAACCAAGTGGAATTAAACCCAGGTGTGTCTTATTCCACAGCCTGTGATTATTCTATTTTACTGGTAACAAATGACATTAAAAATTCTGTTCCTGGGGCTTCCCCGGTGGCGCAGTGGTTAAGAATCCACCTGCCAATGTGGGGGACATGGGTTCGAGCCCTTGTCTGGGAAGATCCCACATGCCGCAGAGCATCTAAGCCCGTGCACCACAGCTACTAAACCTGTGCTGTAGAGCCCGCGAGCCACAACTACTAAGCCCGCGCGCCTAGAACCCGTGCTCCGCAACAAGAGAAGCCACGGCAATGAGAAGTCTGCGCACCACAACGAAGAGTATCCCCAGCTCGCCGCAACTAGAGAAAGCCCACGTGCAGCAACGAAGACCCAACGCAGCCACAAAAAAAAAAAGAAAAAAAATTCAGTTCCTTTGTGGCATGGCTGAGCGAGGCAGTAGGAAAAACTGCCTGAACCTGAGATTAATGCAAACTCCAGTAAGTACTGACTTTGAGACCCTGAGCAAGTTTCTTAACCTCTGAGTTTCAGTTTTCTCCTCTGTAAAATGGGTCTCACGAAGCCTACTTTGAAGGATAGATAAGAGAAGTAAAGGAGATAGTGTTTGTATCAAGGCTTTAATGAGCATTTAGTAAATATTTCCCGCGAAGGATTTGAAAGAGTTTATGATTAAACACACGTTCATAAATAGCATTTGGAAGAGCGTACAAGCCAGCTGCTATGGGAAAGTCAGTAGCCGGACTCTTCTGGAGCCAAGCACACAGGGTTGGGCTCAGGAGAACACTGTGGGAGTGGGGCAGGGAAACCCAGCATTGCAAACCACAAGGCAATGAAAGAGACGCTCTTCTGAAGTTACATTTTGTCCTTGCCTCCCACGAGCTGGCTTGCTCACATCTTTCCGTAAGACCCTGGAGTAGGTCTTTTTTTAACACCGCACTGAACAAGTGTCACAGGATGTCTGAAGTTTCTTGGAATTGAGTCATCCCATACAAATTCAAATATTTGAAGTGCTAAATGAAAGAAAAGTTCCAACCTCTTGTTATATTTCTGCCAAGCTTCTTTGGGAGCAATGGATGAGGAGAGCCAATCTGGCAGTGTGAGGTGTGGGAGAGGTTGAGCCAAAGGCTATAGGAGGGCCCGTAGGTGAGGAGGGACAAGCTAGCACCCCCAAGACTCCAGTTAACTTGGCTGAGAGCCCAGGGCTTGCTTCATGTGCCCCAGAGGGGCCCACATCTTACACAGACCCTGGCATAGGGCAGCATTGATTCAGGCTACTTATTTTCTTCTGGAGATGTTTTAAATATCTTTTAAATTAACAGTTTAATCTTATGAAAGATGAATTAACATCTGTAAGATATTATGAAAGAAAAATTTAAAAACCTACGACCCTAATGTGGCAACAATGAAAAATACGTATTTTATTAACACTGGGTCCATGTATCTAATATATGTAACATTCTTGGTTTTCTAGCTCATAATGCAGGGTTCTGTTATTGAGGAAGGTGGGGCAATTGGATTAAGTCCGGCTGTGAGTAGCAGAGTCCTGAAAAATAACAGTTTAAACAAGATAGAACCTTATTTTTTTTCATTTAAAAGAAATCTTTAGGAAGTCAGTCCAGGAGTAGCATGGTGCTCTGTGGTCACCAGGGAACAGAACTCCTTCCAGCTTTGTGTGTCTGTCATCCTTGGGCTGTGGCACTTGCTGGTTGCTGGAGCTCCTCATTGGAAGCAGCAGGAAGGTGACAGGGAAACTGAAGGGTGTACCCCTTCCTTTTAAGGAGGATTCCTATACATTCTACAGTTGCACCTTTTTTCTGCTTCCATCTGATTGGTCAGAACTTAGTCACATGGCCACACCCAGTCGCAAGGGAAGCTGACAAATGTAATCTATTAGCTGCCTGTAGGGTGGCTGCAGAAAAATTACGTTTTTTTATAAGGAATGGGAGGACAATATTGGGAAGCTATTCACAATCTTCTTCCACTTCCTTTCTAACTGTAAATTGTGATGAATAACTGAATACTCCCAGTGTTCTGAATATTCGGTAAGAATGTGTATATAAATTAACATATTTAATCGTCATATAGTCAATAAAATGCCACAGGATGGGAGTCAACAGACATCTAAAATTATGAAACAAAGTGGAATGCAATAACAACCCAGGACGTGGGTTCAAATTCTGATTCCTTTTCAATTGAGTAATCTCAGCTGACATACAGTGGTAGTGAGTAAAACCCCAGAAAAGTATTTGAAATTTTTTAAATCTTTGAGTTAGTGATACTTTTGTGTAAATTGTTTAGTAGCAAGTTTTAAAAAAAAATCCTTGGGCTGTTTTCTATATATGATTTTCTAAAAGATATTTTATAAGCTTAGGAGAATGTGATGATTAAATGTTTAAGTCTGATCTATTAGATAAAGAATTGTTTAAACTCTAAGAAAGATTTTGTTTGTGAGATTTATAAATCTGTACTGTTAAGTGTTTGAGAGAATAAAATGTAGTAAACTCATATTTGAAATGTCTAAAGGAATCTCATTAACTATGTAGGAGGTATTGACCGTTTAAGAAATTCTCATTTATTAAATTTATGAATGAACTAAACATTAATCAAAGAATGAGTTCATTTGATTTTTAAAAGATATGTTCTGGGACTTCCCTGGTGGCGCAGTGGAATCTGCCTGACAATGAAGCAGCCACGGGTTCGAGCCCTGGTCCAGGAAGATCCCACATGCCACGGAGCAACTAAGCCCATGTGTCACAACTACTGAGCCCGTGTGCCATGACTACTGAAACCCACACGCCTAGAGCCCGTGCTCCACAACGAGAAGCCACCACAATGAGAAGCTCGCTCACGGCAACAAAGAGTAGCCCCCGCTCGCTGCAACTAGAGAAAGCCCGCGTGCAGCAAGGAAGACCCAATGCAGCCAGAAATAAATAAATAAATTTCTTTAAAAATATATGTATATGATCTAATATACAGCAGCATAAAAATATAAAAGTACTATTTGCAAATAGTATTTAACAGCTTAAAAATGAAAACTTTCAACATAGTGAATATTAATTAAAATCCAAGTAATTGGGAGTGTTCCTTTGCACACAAAAAAGCCCTCTCTATTATTAAAAAATCACCAGCAATAAATGTCCATCAATGGAAGAACAGATAAAGATGTGGTATATATATAGAATGGAATATTACTCAGCCATAAAAAAGAATGGAATAATGCCATTTGCAGCAACATGGATGGACCTAGAGATCATCATACTAAGTGAAGTAAGTCAGATGGAGAAAGACACACATATCGCTTATATGTGGAATCTACAAAAAAGATACAAATGAACTTATTTACAAAACAGAAATAGACCCACAGACATAGAAAAACAAATTTATGGTTACCAAAGGGGAAGGAAGGGAGGGATAAATTAAGAGTTTGGGATTGACAAATACACACTACTGTATATAAAATAGATAACCAACAAGGACCTACTGTATAGCACAGGGAAATCTACTCAATATTTTGCGATAAACTATAAGGGAAAAGAATCTGACAAAGAATACCTATCTATGTATCTATCTATCTATCTATCTATCTATCTATATATATATATATATATCTGAATCACTGTGCTGTACACCTGAAACTAACACAACATTGTAAATCAACTCTACTTCAATTTGAAAAAGAAAAAAAACACCAGCAGGTATTATTTCCCCCATTTCACAAATGAAGGAAGTGAGGCTCAGAGTAGTTAAGTAATTTGCCGTATGTCCCACAGTGGGTTTCATAGCTGGGATTCAAACTGAACTTTCCCATTGTATCTCAGGCAAGGCTAGAGTTCTGTTTCCAGGAGGGAGCTCAGGGCCTCCTGGCTCAGCAGCAGCTAGGAAGCTGAGATTCAGGTGGACTGTCTTTCTCTCTGGCTAGAATTGAGGTACCTGGCTGAATGCCTCTGCACTGTGAACTTCCAGGATCCCTCACATGAGTGATAGAAACAAATGCCATACTTGTATCATTTTGAGTGAATTTGTTTAATTGAAAATTAATATATACACATAGTAAAAAATCCAGTAAAAGTTTAGAAAGTACAAGAGTCTATGAAAAGTAAGCTCTTCTAATTTTCCTCACTTTGGACCCCTGTAGTTGCCCTCTGCAAAGGCAACCACTGTGAATAATTTCTTGGGCATCTTTCCAGAAACATTCCATGCATATGCTAACTCATTCATAGCCACGTGTACATACTTCCCACTTGAAACTTTTCACTGTATACTCTCATATTATTTGAATTTTTTTTATCATGTGTATATATTACTTTTTCCAAAATAAATAGGTAGTTTTGCCCAGTTTATTCAGTTGGGTAGGAAAGCATCTTTCAAACTCTCTACTTTGGATCACAAGACAGTTCATGGGGATTCTCTAGGCATATCTGGAATCACACCACAGCTCTCCAAACTGCTCACTGATAATGCCAATCCAGAAGAACAGGCGCTGTGATGGAGGAGGTTGTGCCTGGGCGTGCCTTTGAGACAGTTTATCTGTGGTTATTTGTCCTTCTGTCTCTGGTACTTTGTTCTCAGCACACAGTTGGATCATTGATGGATCACTGATGGAGGCTCGGACAGCTTTGGTTGGCTTCAGGATCCCAGACCTTTCTGAGGTGAGTTCCTCTGAGCTCTGCTGTAATCATAGATGTACAATAACTTTGAAAACCGTGAAGCTCTGTAACTGGACTTGAATACCAGGGAGGAGAGAAATCCTTGTTGAAGAATCGGTGGGAGAACACTGAGAATTAACAGGAAAGTTCAGGAAAATGGCTTGTCATGAGAGAATCTTGTAGGAATTGTTGCCTGGATCCTAGCAATAATCAGTTAAGCCAGTGTTTCCCACATGGTGGGCATTAAAATACGACCTTTATCGTTTTGAGCTATATTCAAGTATGACTCTGCTGTTACTTACTAATTTATCTTTCAATAGATTTTTATTTAAATTAAATGTATGAAACGATTGTTCACAAAGTAGCCAGAACATTATTTTTTAAATGTCAGTCAGGTCACATCACCCCTCTGCTCAAAATCTTCCAATAACTTTGATCTGCTTTAGAACATACATTGTCTACAAGGATCTTTGTGATTTGTGCCTCTATGTGCCCTCCTCACCTCATCTACATGTTCCATCCCCATAACTTAGCCTCATCCACAGTGGCCCCCCTGCTTCTTCCCCAACATGTCAAGCTCATTCCAGACACAAAGTCTTTGCATTTGGGGGTGGCTCTGCCTGGAAGGCTCCTCCTCTAGAAGAGCATTGATACATTGCACAACCTTGCTTGATACATGCTGGTCAGAAGTAGCTCTTTCTCAGAGACAGTGATCTCACCAAACTGCCCCAAATGACACTTGCTTGTCATTTTATGTCCTTTACCTTGGTTTACTTTCCTTCTTAGCATTTATTACCACCCAAATATTATACAATTATTCATATCTTTAATTATTACCTATCTCCCCTGGCTAGAATGTAAGCACCAAGAAATCAGGGGGCTTTACTTTTTAGTTCACTATTGTGTTCCCAGAACCTACCATGGAGCCTAGAACAGAGTAAGTGCTTAATAAGCAATTGTTGAATGGAGGGACAGATAGAAAAATGGAATAGATTTGATTTCTGAGGAAAAGACCCTATTATTTAATAAAGGAGGCTTCACAAATAAATAGGATGAATGGATTAGTCAATAAAGGTTATAGAGAAAGCTGACTAGCCTTTTTTTAAAAAAGTGAATATAGATACTTGTCACCACCATACAACTAATATGGATTAAAAATGTGGATAATTTAGAGAAAATAATTTTTAAAAAAACCTAAAAATATAGCTGAATTTTCTTCTGATTTCTCATTTGGAAAGAACTTTCTAATCTAAAAAACAGTGGAAAAATAACAAATGAAAAGTTCACTACATTTGAATTCATAAACTTCTTTAGGATATTTATTGCATTAAGCATTATTTGTTTTTGCACTTCTCAGGGAAATGCAAATTATAATCACAATGAAATACCACTACACATCTATTACAATGGCTGAAAAACAGAACCCCAAAACAGGGAATTCCCTGGCAGCCCAGTGGTTAGGATTCCGCGTTCTCACTGCGAGAGCCTGGGTTCGAGCCCTGATTGGGGAACTAAGATTCTGCAAGCCTCGGGGCACAGCCAAAAAAACAAAGAAACAAACAAAAAAAAAACCAAAACAAAACTGGCAATACTGAGGACCAGCGAAGATGTGGAGCAAAAGGAAATTTTCATGAAGTTTTGGTCGGAATATAAAATGGTAGATCCATTCTGGAAAACAGTTTGGTGGTTTTCTTATAAAGTTAAATATTCACTCACCTTTTAACCCAGTGATCCCACTTTGAGGTATTTACCTGAGAGAAATGAAAATTTACGTTCCAACACTTGTATGTGAGTGTTTATAGTGGCTATATTCATTGTTGACAAAAACTGAAAATAACCCAAATGTCCTTCAACTGGTATTTGGATAAACAAAATATGGGATTCCATACATATTACTCAGCAATAAAAAGGAACAAGGTATTGACATATACAATAACATGGATGAATGTCTCAAATGCCTTATACTAATTGAAAGAAGCCAGACTTAAAAAGCTATATTCTATATGATTTCTTTATATGACATTCTGGAAAAGGCAAAACTATAGGGACAGAAAAGAGATGGGTAGTTGCCAGGGACTAGAGGCAACAAAAGGGAGGAAGGAGAAGGGTTGACTACAGAAGGACATGGGGAAGTTTTTTGGAGGTGATGGAAATATTCTATAAATTGAATGTGATGCTGGTTACCCAACTGTATGTGTTTGTAAAAATCCATAGAAATTTATACTAAAAGGGTGAATTTTACTACATGTAAAATATATCACAATAAACCTGACTTTAAAAAAAAGAGAAATTTAGAAGGTAATCGAACTGGAAAATGTTTTTTTAAAAAGCGTGACAAAGACTTTGTTATAAAGCAGAAAGTAACACACCATTGTAAAGCAATTATACTCCAATAAAGATGTTTTAAAAAAAAGCGTGACAAAGTATGCATATTGTTAATAGATAAACAGTACATAAAATTGATGAGAAACACTAGTTGCTAAATAACAAAGGAAAAAAACGTTCATTCTAACTAGTAATCAACTAATTGAAATTAAATCACATTGACATACCATTTCCCACATTTATTCTCTTCCTCCACTGCCTTTTTTTTTTTTTTTTTTTTTTGCGTTACGCGGGCCTCTCACTGTTGTGGCCTCTCCCGCTGCGGAGCACAGGCTGCGGACGCGCAGGCTCAGCGGCCATGGCTCACGGGCCCAGCCGCTCCGCGGCATGTGGGATCTTCCCGGGCCGGGGCACGAACCCGTGTCCCCTGCATCGGCAGGCGGACTCTCAACCACTGCGCCACCAGGGAAGCCCTCCACTGCCTTTTTTTAAGGTTAATACAGAATGTGGGTAACGGTGTGGAGGGATATATATGCTCACACAATTTCAGTGAGAGTGTAAATTGCTTCATATCTTCCTGAGAAGTAGTCTGGCAGATCAATATCAAGAGATGAAGAAGAGTTCATGATTTTTATTCCAGTAATTTTACCTCTAAGAATCTGTCCTAAGGAAATAAACTGAGGTGTGAGAATAGTTTTGTGTATAAAGATGATTGGCACAAATTATTTACAGCAGCAAAAAGTTTGGAACAACCTAAGTGTCTATATTAAAGTAATGTTCAAAAAAATTATAGTTTATTCATATGAAGAAATAGTATAAGGTAGCCATTGAGAATGATGTTTTTGAAGAATTTTTAACAGAAAAAGTGCTTATGAAATAATGTTAAGAATATAGAATAGTATAAAAAGTATAATCTCAACTGTGTAAAAGTAGTCATACATAAAAAAGTTCAAGAAGTCAATTTGCTAACATGTTGACCATAGTTATCTGGGGTAACTGACTTTATTTTCTTTCTTATTGGCTTCTGTTTTTTTCTTTAAAATACCCCAAAAAATGTTCTTGTGAAAGAAGCATTCTAATGCTAAGGGGACTCAGCAGACATCCCTGACCTTGGGTTCCAGACCACTGGTGTTACTGTTCCACATAAGCTTGAAAATTTACTATGTATGTAGGTTTTGCCTCCAAAAACCATAAACCATAACATTTTGAAATAAAATACAGGGACTTCCCTGGTGATGCAGTGGCTAAGAATCTGCCTGCTAATGTAGGGGACACGGGTTTGATTTCTGGTCTGGGAAGATCCCACATGCTGTGGAGCAGCTAAGCCCGTGCACCACAGCTACTGAGCCTGTACTCTAGAGCCCGCGAGCCACAACTACTGAAGCCCGCGCACCTATAGAGCCCGTGCTCCACAACAAGAGAAGCCACCGCAATGAGAAGTTGCAACTAGAAAAAGCCCACCTGCATCAATGAAGACCCAATGCAGCCAACAATAAATAAAAAATAAATAAATTTATTTTTAAAAAAAGAAATAAAATACAATAATGTTTGGGCTATATTAGAGGTTTTCTTAGAAATTAAATTATGGCTATTTATACTTCCGTAGTTAGAGTTCAAACTTTTATTTTTTGGCCACACCACGAGGCTTGTGGGATCTTAGGTCCCTGACCAGGGATCGAACCCAGGTCCTCGGCAGTGAGAGTGTGGAGTCCTAACCACTGGACCACTGGGGAATTCCCAGAGTTCAAATTTTTAAATATGAGATTCAAGACTCTCTAAGACTTCACTGTCCATTATGGTAGCCGCTAGTCACACGTGGCTAGTGAGCACTTGAACTGTGGCCAGAATTAACTGAGAGGTTCTGAAGACCTCAAATGAGGTCTTCAGAACACCACATTTTGAAGACTTCAAATGAAGAGAAGAATATAAAATATATCATTAATAATTTTTTATATTGATACACGTTGAAATGTCATGTTGTATATGTAGATTAAATAAAATGTATTATTAAAATTAATTTCACCTATTTCTTTTTACTTTTTCAACGTGGTTACCAGAAAATGTTAAGTTATATATATAGCTTGCATTATATGTCTATTGGGAAGAGCCGTTTTAAAATCTGTTCTCAATCTAGCCTTTGAGCCTCATTTTCTCCCTTATGTTTGCACAGGAATAAACGATGTAGACCCCCTCCTTCATTCCCATAAGATAAAATGCTATTAGTTGGGCACTTTTTTGCTGCAGTTTCCTCAGGCTGCAGTGCCTTTCTCCATCTTAATTCACGTTTAAATCTTATTCATCCTTAGGCTCAACTAAATTGCTGCCATATCAATGAGGCTTTCTGCATTAAATAGGGATCCTATTCAGCTGCATGCAATAGAAACCAGTTAGATACCTCTATCAACTAGGTGTTTCTCTTTCTCGTGTCCAGAGGTGAGCAGTTCAGGACTTGTGCAGCAGCTCCGTGATACCATCAACCTTCAGGTGCTTTCTGCCTTTTTATTTTTACCATAACCTTGGCGTGGGGCGTTTCTATTCATGGTCACTTTATAGTCACAAGATGGCTGCTCCACCTCCAGCCATAAATCTGCATTCCAGGTAGGGAGAAGAAAATGAAAAGTAACAAAGAGGAAGGGAGACATCTATAATAGGAAAGCAGACTTTTCTAGAAATCTTCAGTAGACTTTCACTTGTTTCTCATTGGCCTGTATTTGTCAAACAAAGATCCCAATTTGCAAGAAAGAGAGGAATTACAGTTCTTTTGGTTTTTCCTGTTGTTGCTGCCCTTGTTGTTGGCTTTGGTTTTGATTTTTTTTTTTTTTTTTTTTGCTGGACACATTGCTGCAAGGATATATTAGTAAAGAAAAGGGGATTCTAGTAGTGCCTACCCACATCTTTGATTTTAGTGGTCAAAATTTATTTCCCTGGATGGTGCTGGATACACACTGAAATTGTTTTCTATTTTTGCTTCCCCCTTCCTGAGGGATTTTGTTTCACCCATAAACAGTTTTCCTTCAGGCAAAGAATAAAATCGTTTATCACATTTTTGATTTTCTTAATTACCTTCACATTCTAGTCTTGCCTCTGGGGCCTTTTTATCTGTTGTGCACGATGCCTAGAGTCTAAGAGCTTTTCAGGGGTCTGAATATTTTAAACCTGAAAAAAATGTATTGGCTTCTAAATGCACAAAGAAAACAGTGATATCAAAACTCATTAAATATTTAGTTAAGTGTCTCTAAACTATATAGTTATATTCATACATTAATTGTTAAATTTAGTATTCATAAAAATGTTATTATGCTTGAAATATATTTGCAGATTATGGTGTCACTTTCCTGAGTATGCATACTGATTACACAGAAATCATAGCCAACCAGAAATTAAATGATTTACTCCGAGCTTTAGAGGACATTAGACTCTCCACATCCTTTCCAGCCAGATGATCAATCCAAGCCTTTCATAGGACCTGTAATTCTGAGTGAGTGAGTAAGTTGGGAATGGAGAGGTCTAAGCCCTTTGAGCCAATGAAATATGAGTAGAAGGGTACTGGCCTTCTCTCCCACTTCTAGTTGTGAATAAGGAAGGATTTTGCCCTTATTGCTGTGGACAGCCATCTATCTGGGAACCATAAAGAGACCTAGGCTTAGGACAAAGCCCACACTTGTGGTGTGTGGAACAAAGAAACAGAAAAAGATCTGGGCCCTTGAAAACATGGTGACTCCACTAAATCAACAGCCCTGAAGTCTCTGACTGTCCTCTGGACTTCCAGGGGTGTGTGCTAGTGAAGCTCAGTGTTCTCTTTAATACCAATCTCATTTAAAATAAATGACATATTTAGGTTTAGGAATCATGCAGATCTCGGAATCTCACCCCCTAGTTTATTGGAAGGACACTGAGGCTCATGGATTCAAATCATTTACTCAAAGTTTGCTGCATTCGTTTGCTAGGGCTGCCATAATAGAACACCATGGACTCGGTGGCTTAAACAACAGAAACTTATCACAGTTCTGGAGGCTGGAAGTCCAAAATCAAGGTGTGGGCAAGTTTGGTTTCTTTTGAAGCCTCTCTCCTTGGCTTGCAGACAACCAGCTTGTTGCTGTGGCCTCATGTGGCCTTTCCTCTACTCAAACTCCTCTGGGGTCTCTCTGTGTGTCCACAGAGAGGGACCCACCCTCAAAGCCTCATCTTAACATAATCACCTCTTTAATGTCCCTATATCCAAATACAGTTGGAGGTACTGGGGGTTAGGGCTTCAACATGTGAACAGGCGCGGGGGTGTGTGTGTGAATAATTCAGTCTGTAATGGTTGCACTGAACTTTCTTTACACAATGCCAGATGCCAGACTACGATCCATGCTCCCTGACTCCTAGGTGTGCTTTCTTACCGCAGTGAAAGGAATATTGAATTTCTGTGTAGTATCTATATGGATTATGATGAAAATTGTTAGAAGGAATCAGAGTAGCATTTAGAAAAGGGTGGAGGTGAGATTTAGCAGGAATGTGGAGGCTCCAAAAAGCCGGTCTGAACTTCCAGCTCTAGAACCCAATTATACAGAGAGGGCATCTTGATTTTATGATCCAGAAAAATGGAACATTTCCACAATATCTAATAATAGAGGATTGATTGGCACATCCATCCACTTGCAGCCTTAAAAATTATGAAGTAGGGCTTCCCTGGTGGCGCAGTGGTTGAGAGTCCGCTTGCCGATGCAGGGGACACGGGTTCGTGTCCCAGTCTGGGAAGATCCCACATGCCGCGGAGCGGCTGGGCCCGTGAGCCATGGCCGCTGAGCCTGCGCGTTTGGACACTGTGCTCCGCAAAGGGAGAGGCCACAACAGGTGAGAGGCCCACGTACCGCAAAAAAAAAAAAAAAAAAAAAAAAAATTATGAAGTAGATATATGTATTTCTTAGCATGTAAATATAAACATGATGCAATTTTTTAAAAATTTACAAAGGTCACACAACTATATGGTATGTTCTGCTTTTCAAACATACATATATGTACCCATGTAATTACTGGAATATATACATTAGTGTATTAGTATTGGTATTGGATACTTGGATTATGGAAAAAAAAATTTCTCTTTTGATTTTTTTTTCTGAAAAATTTTTTAAAAATCTGGAAAGTTTGTATATTGACTACTCAGAAAGGTCTCCATATCTACAGGTCACATGTGGGGACTTTTTTTTGGCTGATTAAGCTGGCAGCAATGAGCAGCAAAGCAGATAAACTCTGGGCACAAAAGACTGCAAACCAGCTGCTTTCCCAAGAGGTCTCTCTCCATTTGACACAGAATTCTTATTTCAAGAGGAATCATTTCTGCTTTTTCTTAGGGGCTTGGCACCCTGCCTTCGCTCTCTGTAAAGGAGGGAAAAAGTCTTTTATTTTGTACTTCCGCCTTTTCCAGTTGCTGTGGGAAGCAAAGCCCATCCTCCTTCGGAGGCAGAGGCCAGGAACTGCATAAGCATGGAGAGCCCCGCTCTGCAACTGACGCATGCGTGGTGCGCAGCTAAGACATCCGCGTGTGGAGCCTGCAGGACTAGCGAGTACACGCATGCCTGGCCCGGTTGGCTCCCTCTTCCACATGCCAGTGAAGTGTTAGACACCAGTAGCAAGCCATTGGGGTTGTTGGGCAATTCTCTTTTCCTTGTCTGCTCCCCCACCCTGAGCGCATACCCTTGCCTCTGGCAATAGCCTTATAGTTATCACGTGATCAGCACATGCGCATCACAGTATACTGAGTGTTTCAAGCATACCATCCATTCTGGAGAAGGAGCAGTGAAGAGGCTGGGAGCACAGAGTTTTAGGCACCTGACAGGGACAGGCATTAGAGAAGGGCCCTGTGCTTGGCCTATGGTTTGAAGCTTTCTGGAATTATTTAATGACCATTTTCCGATAGCTTTTGCCTCCTGGAGTTTTCCTCTTGGCAAGCTGAGGCTAGAAAGCGAGTCATGACATGCCCAGTGTGGTGGAGGAGTGGTACCAGCGTGGATCTGAGGTTTCGTCAGCCTTCCTGATCCCTCTCAGAGCCTCTGTCCCTGAGTCACTAGCACTAGCCCTAGGAGAGGAGTGGCAGGGCGCTGGGAGGAGGTGACCCATGTAAGAATGAGTGTAAGTTGGAAACTGCATGGGAGAGCTGCTGGCTGTTGTGCATTTTTTACCTGCTGCTTTAGGATAAGCAGGAGCCCTCAGAAGTAAAAACATGTGGCTTTTTTTTTTTTCTTGGACCTTCCGAAACCCAGTGATAAAATAGCAGAGTAAACAATGAAACTCTCTCTGAAGCACTAATAAGCTTAATGCTAACTGCAGTGGTATTCCTGGAGGAAGATGCTATTTGATTTTCAGTGCCTTCAGTGTTGCCATTTTTGCTTACAAAGAAGTGAGATAAATGAAAGCGATGGCGCAGATTAAGTAAATTCTTTTGTGGGAAAAGCCTGAGTTCTCATATGCTTTCAGTTATTTTAGTCTCTTGATTATATCAACTGATACTTAGCATCTTGTTTTCATAAGTGGACAATGTTATAGTTTATTTCTATTAGCAATTAGGAATTACAATGTAGATGCCAGATCAGTAGTATAGAAATTAAGTACAGATTCACCCTAAGGCAACTTTACTTTTATTGGTCAACGACATGGTGAGCAGTAGAGAAAAGATTGTTTGAAATATAATTAAGTGAATGGAAGCCATTGCTGTATGATTCTAATGGATATGGATTCTTCGTAGGAGAATAAATCTGTCGTCATCTACAGTGGACATTTATTTAATTTCCAGTCTCCTAACTGGGGCTAGGAACTTCACAGAAGGAAGATCATGGAATCAACACAAAGTTGTTGAGTGCCAGCTCTGTTTAGGATACTGCTCTGATCACCTCCTATTCATTGAAGGAGGGATTCCTCACCCGAAGTAGTACAAGATGGCAAAACATACCACACCTGGCCCCGGACAGATGAGATGGACAGCAGGTTATTAGTCACATATACTCACAGCCTGTGGGAAGACATCACACACCATGTAGGGCCACATGGGGGTTGCTCTTGGGAGTTGAGTAAACAAGCAGGGGCGGGAGGAGGTAGGCTTTCTATTAACCAGAGGGTAGAGTGACCCCTGGTTCAGGTGGGAGGATGTGATTGGCTAGTTTGAACAACTTCATGGCTGACAGGGAAGTAATATCCCTCAGGTTGAGGACCAGGGGGAATGAAGCTGGTGGGGTTAATAGGGGAACTACCCAAGTGGGGTGCCTTACCCACTGGGTGGGGGACATCTGGCAAAAGCAGGAGAACTTATGGTTAGGCTTCTGGGGCCCCGTGGGGCTCAAAGATGTCAAGGTAGCCCATGAAATTTTAGGCCTTATGCTATAGATACAAAAGAAGAATAAGACATGTTTCCTGACTGCAAAGAGCTTGAATTCTCCAGGCTGGGGTGGGAGTTGGGGATGGAGGTGTGGGAGTGTCAAACTGTTGTAAATGGTTCTGTCGGTAAAAGCACGGGAGCACTTCTGAGCATATCCAGGAAATACGGTACAGTGACTGGGACGGGTAGACTTCATAAAAAAACATGGAGCTTGGGACTTCCCCAGCCGTCCAGTGGTTAAGACTTCACCTTGCAATGCAGGGGGTGTGGGGTTCGATCCCTGGTCAGGGAGCTAAGATCCCACATGCCTCATGGCCAAAAAAACAAAAAAAACACGTAAAACAGAAACAATATTGTAACAAATTCAATAAATACTTTAAAAATGGTCCACATCAAAAAAATCTTTAAAAACAAATATGGAGCTTGGCTAGAACTTCAAAGATGGGTAAGATGCACAGTTAGCCGCAAGCCAAATCAGGAGGCATTTCAGAAGAGGAATGAGATTAAAAAGTTCTTGCTTATGTTTAAAGAACATTCAGTTCATGTATTTGACATATACTTACTCGGGGGGACAGACAGCACAGAGGATAGGGTAAGAAAGAAGCTCTAAGGACAGTGTTGGCCTTGCCTGTCAGGCTGTCTGGTCTGAGTTGGGCATGAACTGTGGGCAGTGGTTTCCAAGGAGGCCAGAGCCTACCATTCCCTGAGGGCCTCAAATGTAGACTTTGGCTATAAGCTCCAATGAGGTAAAACCCCAAAAATATAGCAATGGGAAAAAAAGATGTTCAATTTGTAGTTGTAATTGTTGCAAATATTTAAAATCTGCCACAATTTCAATACCTTTTTCAGCATTTATTTTATAATACACCAGGATGCTGAAAAAAAAAATGGAAGTAGGCCTGGTGTCCCTCAACTTCAGAAAGGCCCTACCGGCCAGATGGCTCCTGGTGGTGTCCAGCCCACCTTGGTCAGGGCCCATCTCTGCACTCCCTCCCCTTGGGTCCATGCCAGGCATTCCCATCTCAGAGCCCCCGGAGAATTCTGGGCCTGTTCTCTCCTGTGGAGCAGTGGGTACTTAATGCTCCAGCCAACTGAGCTACCCAGCGTGTACGGGCTGCCACAAACAAAGACAGAAGCCTCTAAGTTACTGAAGGGAGCACTGTGTTCTTCCCAATTCAGGGCAGTCATTTTTGGGTTGTCCAGGACGAGTGTGTACCCTCTGAGACATTTATCAGAGACTCATTTCACCTCTTGTACTTGGCATCCAACGCACATTGATGCATGCTAACATGTCCTCCGGTTTGCTCTAATTTTATATCCTAAACAGCCCCTGAAAGAAAAGATAAAGGGGTGTTCTTTGGCTCCAGGAAATTCAGTGGGGCTTAACTTTCTTTTCCTGAATGAATGACTATGTGCTATGTATTATTTATTTGTGAAACACTAAACAGTTTAGCTGGGATGATATAAAGAAAAAGAAACTTTGCCATATCTTCAGGAATCAACAATGACAACAACGGAAAACTTCAAACATGAGAGAGAGAAGAAAAAACCTTCCATGGATACAATTATCCCAGTTGGCAGCAATCAAGTCCAAAAGCTATAATACAAAATAGCTCAAATTCTCATGGCAAGAAATGAACTTGTTCCAGAATAAATGGCTGTATAGATGAGTCCAAAGAGTTCCAGCACAACCAAATTAATAGTTTGAGTTGGGGGAGGGGTGTGTGTGTGCAAACATCACATTAGCCATTCTGAGAACTGTTTGCAGATTTTAAAGACAACTGTAGCTACTTTCACGATGACCCCATGGGTGATGATGTTCTCAGATCTGGACATCAGGAAGTCTTTAAGTATGTACTAGATCAGTCAGAAGGAAGCCACGGTGACCCTAAACTCAGTTATGAGTTCACTTGACACCTCAGTAGGAAAACAAAATATCCAAAGTCTGTTAAAGACTCACTAAAGCATATAATGTTCTGGAACAGGGAATCATTGTACTGTACATTCTTGCAGGAGGTGTAACATTTCAGATGTGTTCTTTCAGACGAGATTATTTGGGAAACGAGTGTATAAGAATCGTAAGACTGAGATAAATGCCCACTTAAATCCTGAAGAAATTCTGATTTCATCTTTGGATTGTGGTTTTCTTTGGAAGCCTGAGTTGCTTTTGAGCCACAGTGCATACTTAAAACTGACCAAAGGGGCTTTCACATGAATCTTGGGGAGATATAAATGTGAGATTAGAGGATGCTAGACTCTGAAGTAATGTGGGAATTGCTAAAACACTAGTTGAGGCCTTGGATCTATTAGTGTCTCTGCTCCCAACTGGCCTGGTGAGATTTTGAGCCATTCCTCCTGACTCAGGAGGTACTATGGTTTCCTCTTTCTCTCTCACTCATAAAAATGTATTATCTGGAAACTAAGGTAGCCATATGAAAGAGGAAAGAGTAATCACACAAACAAATACACACAACTTCATTTTGAGAGTACCAGAAGGTTCATTTGTAAATTAGTACTTGTACATTACACATGCACAAGCATGCACGTGTGCACACACACACACACA